>NC_072738.1:120712296-120998639 GCF_026930045.1 Uloborus diversus
TGTTTCGCGCACTATATACTTGCACACTAGCATTGTCTACAGCATCAGGCTGGCGCACCTATAGCAATGCTATAGGCAGCATACCCGACAGGCGGGTTGAACTATCCAGAGGCTACGATATCGTCCTCGCTGCATGTTTCGCAGACTGGAATCGGAACTAAGCGTGTGGGATGCGGAAGTCATCTTATTGAAGCTGAGAGTGCGAATAAACTGGTAGGCAAAGTAAATTTATCTGCTGTATGTTTACGGCATCTCACTGGTGAGATAAATTTTCTTCATCCACCAGTTTTTAGGCACTCTCGGCTTCAATGACATGACACCTGCTGCATTGTTCGGTTAAATCTAGTTCAGGGCCGTTGTGTTCAATATTAGGACACACAGCAGCCATGGAATGGGAAAACCAATTCGCAGTGAAGACGCGGGCCGCATTCAGCCCGCGACGTTGGTTCATGTGGCCCGTTGTGTGTTCAAAGAATAAGAACAGGAAGTAGAATTAGTTCCAGTGTCACAAAGTTGGAGCCGAATATCCAGATATTGGATTCTGAAAAGATGCATTTAATAAAATAGGCACCCATTAGTTGATAACAATATTTTTTTTCACTTTCTTTCTTTGACGATATTTTTCCATGTTGTTCAAAAGAGAAGAAAATATTTTGAAATTTTATCATTGTCTTGCGAGAATTATTTTAATGTGAAATGCACGCCAATGACCGAGAAAGTAAATAGAAAAATAGTATTTAAATTGTAATTAAGAATAGACAAAAACTCAACTTAATCTAACACGCAAATTAATGTTTTGTTAAATCTTTGACGAAGTCAAAAAAAAAAAAAAAAGTTCACAATTAGCCACAACTGCTACTTTTGTGCTGAATACAGCTCAAAGCACGCGGCCCACTAATGCGATTGAGATTTCCTCTCCTAGATCCTAACACATTGAAAATTATTCAAACTCTATACAAAAAAAAAAATAATTCCTAAAAACCAGTAAACTTATCCAAGAGCAATTATTACTTTTTGACCCATTTGGATACTGTTACAGGAGAAACTTCACACTGTCGGCTATTTTTCGAGTACTTTTTCCCGAATTAGACAAGGCAATAATTTTTCCTTTTAGCAAATTATCACCGGGAAGAGCCACTAATTCTACACTCTATTGCAACATGACTGGCAAGACACTGGGGTTTTGTTGTATGTTTCTGTGAAAAAGTTGTGCATGTTAATTTTTTTGAGCAATCACGATTGCTTATTGCTTTCATTTGACTGTTTTAATGTGATATCATTTTATTTTCCCACCAGCACCCTCCGCAGCACCATCGTCGGCCGGCCGCCTCACGATGGTGCTCCTCTGGCGAAAACCGTCTCCAGGTCACGTCAATATCCTACACACACACACATACACGCGCTCCTACACACACTCATACACGCACTCCTACACACACACATACACGCACTCCTACACACAAACATACACGCACTCCTACACACACATACACACACTCATGCCTGCACAGACACAAACACTCATGCCTACATACACACACACACGAACGGCTACACACACGCGCGTACTCACACATACGAACGCCTACACGCACACGCGCGTACACACACACACACACGAACGCCTACACGCACGCACATGCATACATACACACACACGCACCCACACGCATGCGCTTACACAAACACACACACACATGAAAGCCTACAATTACGCGCGTACACACACATACGAACGCCTACACGCACACGCGTGTACACACACATACACGAACATCTACACGCACCCGCGCGTACACACACATACACGAACGCCTACACGCACACGCGCGTACACACACAGCACTGCATACACAACACGTACACACATGCGCTTACACAAACACACGCGCATACATACACATACACGGCTCGTGATTGCGAAAAACATTATTTGAATTCAAGATGCCAAAAATTCAAATTAATATATATATATATATATATATATATATATATATATATATATTATTTGAGTTATTGTTTTACAAAAGGCAATGGCTAAACGCAGAAAAAATAAAAAATAAAAAAAAAAATAAAAAAAAAAAAAAAACAGAAGTATTTAAAGTATAGCTTTTGATTTAAAAAGTTCTATAAAATATTCTTTTATTAGACAATGAAGTAGTGTTTCGCATTATATACACATTGACGTCTGAACGATATCTACAAAAAACTGACGGTTGCAATATTGTGTTGTTCTTCTGCAGAGACAGCGAATAAATTTATGCATTTAAAAAATTCATAGGCGTAACTCTAATGTAGAAAAACCACGTTATAATTGGTTTGCTTAGTTAGTTGAACAATTTTTTTCTTTTTTTACGAAGAAACCAACTTTCATAATTTCTGTTTTAAAAAAGTATACGGTCCCCTAAAGTAGGAAAAAAGGAATTTTTAAGCATAGCGCAAAAACTACTGAATATTTTGAGCTCAAATTTTGGATTCCCTCATCAAAGCTCTTCTAGATTGTTTTTCTGTTAAAATTTAATATGGTTTCAGATCATATTTTTTTCAAAAAATATTAAAATAATTCATAAAAAAACTAAAGTTACATTTTGGGCGTTATAAATGATGTTTTTATTATTGGGTCGATTCATATTTTGATACAAAAAAAAAATCTTTGCCGTGCCTAATCTAGTTTTTGTGTTATGAGTAAAAATATCAAAATACGTTTTAACATTACGAGAGGAATTTTTCAAAACTCGATTCTGAAGTAACGGCTGGATCGAATTAAACAAAACTTTGTATACAAAGTTAAAAAAAGTGGCTGATTACAAATATGTGATAAAAAAAGGGGGTTCTCATTGAAAAATTTGAAGTTGATGCTCGTTTCAATATGAAGACGACCCCTTAACAACAATTTTTTACCAAAATTATGTAGAACTTTTTATTCCTGAAACAATGACACCTTACACGTGTCTCTAGTATCAATAGTCTTTGAATACGATCGAGTGTTTCGTTTTTTTTTTCTATGACTGTACCTATTTTTGAGGGGAATCAAACTACTATATTTTACGCGTTGTTGGAAATGAAAAAAAAGACTGAAATTTCAATTTTAAATAAAATGCAGTACTTCCGAAACACTAGAGAACATAAAAAGGTTCATTAACTTGAAATTTGAATTTGCAGTCTATCTAATTACGCATGACATTTTAAAAGCAGCTTTAAAGGGGAGAAATGCGTTTTTTTTTTTTATTTTTTAATGTATTTCAGTAACTCTTTAATTAGAACATTACATGTCATCACTATAAGTGTCATTTTTTTCATTTAGCTGTGAATAAATTTATACTTAAAGCATACATTTTTACATCTAAAAAAATAATGAATAGCTAATAAATTGTCCGTGAAGCTCTAGCAGTTAGATATCAAATAGGTGCTATAAAACAAACAAGAATATATTGACTTATGCGAAATAATTCCGCTTTTCAAAGAAAAAAGGGGAACAAAAGAAAAAAAAAGGCAAAACAGACAAAAAAAGAGGGGGGGGGCAAAAAAAAAGGAGACGAAGAAAGTACAGAAAGAAAAAAAGTTAAAGCGGAAATCATTGAGCATGTTTGCATTACTCTAATTGTTGAAAAAATAAAATAAAATAAATGGAAGTAAAATAACGGATTGAGTGATTTTCAAACACCAGGGCATAATGATCCATTCTTAAAAAATAATAAGATCATGTAATAATAAACTGAAGCTCTTTTCAGTAAAACGCATTTTGGTACCAAAACGTTATACTATAGGTAAAATTTCATTTAGAACTAAAAACATTTTTTCTCGAAACTGGGGTGACCTAAACAATTTTAAAGTTATTTCTAAATTAAGGATTGATTTTTTTAAAACTTACTATTTATTAATTAAAAAATTTACATTATTTATTATTATAAAATTTATGGATATTTTAACTAATTAATATTGGAATACTGACTAGTAGTCCTGAATCATTCTTAGGGGAGATGGATGATACTTGATCTCTGAGGACACTTGTTCATCGTTTCAAATCTAGAAACCGCAATCCTACAAAATTTTGACATCGTCAACATTACCGAGCAGTCGTGGTAGGTTTATATCCACAAGTATCTGATAATTAGCTTTGCTCATGTTTTTGGAGTTATGATTCGTTGTAAGTTTTCAGAAGTGAGAGTTTTCTTTCTTTCTTTCTTTCTTTTTTTTTTTTTTTTTTGAGCGATCGCATTGCTTATCGTTCTCATTTGACTGTTTTGAATTCCTATGATTTTATTTCCCCCCCGCCTCCCTCTGCAGCACCACCGTCGACCGACCACACGATGCTGCTTCTCTAGCGAAAACCCTCTCCAGGTCGCGTCCATATCCTACACACACACACACACCTACACACACACACACCTACACACACACACACACCTACACACGCACGCCTACACACGCTCACATACACACACATACGCACAAACACACATACGCACGCACACACACGCATACCCACACGCACACACACACGCATACGCACACACACATACACACTCATGCCTGCACACTTACACAAACACACACGCCTACACACACATACACACACTCATGCCTGCACATAGACACAGACACACGCACACACACTCGTGATTGCGAAAAAACATAATTTGAATACAAGATGTCAAAATTCAAATTATTATTTTATTTTTTTTTTTTCGATTGCGGATCAAAGAGATCGTTAACCATCTTAAAGAAACTAAGACCCACATACATTAATTTTATGGTATGGTAGAAAATTCGAAGCAATGTTACAAGATTGAGAAGCACCAGTTTGCGGTTTCTTTTGCAATAATTTTGAAGTAAGTTTGAAAAGTATAACTCGATTCATTCTAACCTAGGCGACTTTATCCGGGGTAAAGAGTTAACACATCCATCATGTCACATTTAGGACATTCGAAATTATTTAGTTCAATCATAATAACTCATTTAATTGACGACAAGCACTCTAGGTTATCGATTTAGTGTAGTTAAGCACACCTTTTTAAAATAAACAAAAACACTACGAGGTACAAAGAATCTACAAATACTTAGTACCTTCTTCAACCAGATAAAATAGATCGTAGCGATTTTACAGAGAGAAAATTTAAGACAAGGCAAAAAAGTCCCAATAATGATTTACGAGAAAGAGACCATACGGTTAAAACCAAGAGCAAAAAAAAAAAAAAAAAAAAAATGCTGGTGCAACACCATCTTCAATCATACGAAACTCAGGTAAGGTATAACCAATACTTAAGGGTGATGTTTCCGTTGGAACATGTAACACATTGGTTTAACTTCAACGATGCTTTAGCACGATGTCAGGCCATCCATCTTCATTTGACATTCTTGAGTGACACCGAGTTTTTGTTTCTTCTACTTTTTTGCTTTTTCTCTCTCTGCGCACTGCTTTTTCTTGGTCAAAAATAATCAATAATCGCAAAGTTTTTAAGTTCTTGTATAGTAAACAGCTCTTATATGTCAAATATAAATATATTTCAGCAAATAAATAACATAGTCGTTTCAGGAAAAATATATGAAGTTTCATTCTTACTAAAATAATGCAAATGGGAGGTTCTCGAAAAAAATGTTCCGTATATAACGTTAAGTATTTTATTTTTCCCAGCTAACCAAAGCCTTCAAAAAAAATGCTGTTGGGGAATAATACGTGCTTTAAGATACTATTGAAGCGTAACAGTTAATCCCATATTTAATGAATACTTACTTGAATAAAATAAAAACTTAGCTTTACGCATGGGACATTTTTTTCGAGAAGCACCCAAAACATATCTGGTACTGTTGAGTTTCGTCTATCAGATTCAATAATTTCCACCAACTATTTTTTTTTTTTTTTTTTTTTTTGTGTGAGCGATTTTTTTTATATTTGTGAATTGAAGATTATCAATGCCTTCTAAACAGGTAATGTGTAAAGAGTTTTTCATATTTCGAACACTTCGTGTAACAGTTAAGCAAGTAAGTTTCGAAAAAAATCTTTCTAATCGTAAAGAAAAGTTGTAATTACAGAACAAGCTAAAAACAAAATGATGAATATAAAAAAATTTCTCTGGCTGCAATTTCAATTTTTTTTCCGTGGATACAAAATTAACGAAGTAAACATTCAACAGTTAAAAATAATTATACGAGAAAGGGAATTAGGCTAACCTCCTTTGTTGAGTGTTGAAATCAAGGCTTTGGAACGCAACGTTAAAACAACGGTGAAAAAAAAAAAAAAAAAAGTCACTCATTACTTTCGGGTAATTTTTCGGGATTTCAAGGGTTACAGAATTTTCTTGTGAAAAACAAGTTTGTTTTGAAAAAAGTTTCCTGAATTGCAACAAGTTCCATGAAATAATGTTAAGTACAAAATACTTAACTTTATTTTTTACCAGTGTAGAAATATATTAATTATCTTTATTAGGTGTTTCCCTTTTGGCTTCGTTGCGGCTTCTCAAAATTGACTCAGCCCTAATTAAAGATGAAATGCAATCTCCGGATAGTGTAGCTTTGAATGAATTACTTTGAATCCCACTCTAGCTTCGGCCATACTTGCTTCTGGAGCTATCCTGGTAGAGCAGGAAGATGCCAAGCTATTACTATATACATGTATACGTTTTCACTGAAGTTCCTGTGTCAGTCCAGAAACATGACTGGCTTTGGTTCAGATGGCTTCTAAATCTTTCGGAAATACTTCAGGCAAATTTTCAGAAAGGATACTAACTTTAAGTGTGAAACTTTCTTGTTTTGTGCAAGATTTGTCACTGGCAGAAATTGGTCACATTAGTTGCCCCTTATTTTCTAGGAACGTTTCTGAATTGTTTTTCAGTGCACATGTAATGGACTGAATTGCAAATGTAAGTAATTTGTCGTCCCGAATGAAAATAGTACAATCAATTTTGTAAAGACTGAGTCGTTAGTCTGCCAGTTAGTTTTGTACAATTTATTTTTTTTTAATGTTGAAATCGTTCTTCTTACTTTGTAATACACTATGCAATATAAAAAAGGATTAAAAAACTGTAATGTTGCGAAATATGAAAGGAAGTGGGAAAAGTATCCGGAAATTTTGTTTCTCTACTCTGAACCTATGCTACTTTTACTACAATAATTTATTTAACATACTATTTTTGACGTGGCTCAAAATACCCCTAAATACCAGCATAACTTAGTACCAGGCAAATAATTTCTCCTAAATGAATTTAACCACTGATATTTTTTATTTTTTATTAATAGGTATAATACGTTAGGAGTTTTTCTTACGTTTAACAACAACAAATGCCCTTAAAATAATAAATAATGCGTGGAAAAATTTAAAATAGAGCAGTTGTGGTTCAACGTTATCCTGGATGTCTACTGAGAATCTCGCATAGCAGTCGCTTTTGTTCCACTCTTTCTGAAACGTTTACATCACTGTCTCAATATTTTAAAACTAGGCTTGTTTGTTCGTTTGCTAATTATCACTGGTTTTCTGTCTTAAAATAGTAGTCCATTTTTTTTTCATCTTCTCAAATTCATTTCTCTCTTTCATTTTCTCAAATCACCTTTACAAACTAAGATGTATCCAATGTAAATCTTTGAGAAACAATATTTTCTGTATCTTTTTTTTTTTTTTTGTATCAAATATGGATTTTGAAAAAAAAAAAAAAAAAAAACATTCAACAACTCAATAAATATTTCAGTAGGTATACAGGTTTTGATTTTAAAAAAGAAATTTAAAAATTTGTTAGGTAAGAATAAATATGGTTCGGTATACAGCAAAGTTTTACCAATGCAGCATTTAATGTTTTTTAAATTCAACACAGTTTAAGATAAGATTAACAAGAACCCACCAAATGCCATCTTTAAATTTTAGCCAATGTAAGGAAAAAATTTAAGTTTTAGAAACCGTTTCGTTTTCAAATGATCAATTCGATAAAAAAATATGTACATTTATGGATAACTCTTAATAAAATAACACCTTTAAAGTTTTAAAAAAAAAGTGAAATCACAAAGTCATGTAGGTAGAATCAATAATGTAATCCATACATACTAGCAAAACAAAAAACTCAAAGAAACTGAATTCGAAGTTTTTAGGATTTTAATTGTCGGATTTATGTTTCGAAAAACATTTTTTCCTACATTTCTATAAACCGTAAAGTTATACATTAATGCAATTTTAATATATTTCAATTAAGTGCTCATATTTTTTATGCTTTTTGAGAGCTATTAGAGATCTTCAACCGTGAAACTTTTTAAACGAATCAAATAAAAGTCTATTCATTAACAGTAAAACGAAATTTCGCATTTCTATGTTGCTAAAAAGCACATAAAGTATTTATGACATTTTTATTGCGACGATTTCCGAAGAAACAAATTTACCTGCTACGATGAGGGGCATTAAAAAAGTCGTTGAAAACTCTTTTAATCGAAAAACTGAATATATTTTTATGGTCAAAGCTGACTTTAATTAAAGTAGTAAAGCTTTTAATAAAATCACTGATTCAATGCTTTTATTACGCAATAAAATAAATCCTTTTTCATTTCCTATTTGGAAGTCCCACATTTTGGCATTCTCGTGTGTGCACTTTCTCTCTTTCTTTCTCCCTCTCTCTCTCTCTCTCTCTCTCTCTTTCTCTCATTTTTTAAATCTGATTTCTTTAGGCCAAAGTAAGCCATTGCTTCACAAAAAGAAAAACACTGTCATGATTGCTATTTATTACTCATTCCAATAATAAAACATTTCGAAAATACACTGAAAAATAAGGTATATTTTGCTAAAGGAATTACTACCACAAAAAATGTTAAAATATGCAGCCTGGCAACAGAAATGATACATCTTAGAAATTTGAGAGCAAAATATTACAATTAACGACTTAAATCTAAATTTAATGCCTTTTTTCTAAACAAAAGTCGCACAAAGTTAATCCCCATAAATGGCACATGGGTGGTATATAAACGACCTACTAAATACTGAACCATAATTTAAGTTTTCTTTTTATAGAAAAGAAGAATTTTGAACCATAATATACACAATTAATTTAGACAACTTAATATTAAAAATCAGAGAATGTGGTTTTGTATTAAAACTAGTTTTTTTCTTTGCACCTGGCTGTTTTTTTTTTTTTTTTTTGATTTATTTATTTATTTTTTTTTACTATAGAACATGCGAATGAACTAGAGAGAGTATTACAATATACAGTGAAATTCCGTTACAATGAATACGAATACAACGAAAAAAAAAGAGTTTGGTCCCGTTTTAAAATTAATTAAGGTAATGTATAAAATATCTCGTTTTAACGAAGCGATTTTTTTTTTCAAAAATTCGCTACAAAGAAATGTTTTTCACAACGTCAGTTTGAATAATTTTTACTTATACTGTTTTCGAAAATTAAAATATGACTTTCATAAGTAGTAAGGGGAAATCTCCGTTTGTACTTTCAAAACAGAGTCATTCAAGGTGGAAATCAGTTCATGATAAAATGTAAGCTGATGTGTAACACAAGAAAGTTTGTCATGAGCAGTCAATTTCTGCGCATTAAGCGTGAGGCATCCTGCAAATTTACAAGATTTCAACTTTTCTTGTGCTCAGCAGTGGCGTAAAAAGCACCCCCGCGGTACGAGGGGGGGGGGCTCAAGAGGCATGAGGGAGCATGCTCTTAAAATATAAACACTATGTTATAATTAAAAAATATATATATGTTAGTGGGGGTAACGCACTTATAAATATTTGTGGGGGGTTGCGTTCTGAATCCAATATGTACGCTACTGGTCAGTATAAGTGACGTCCATCAGTAAGAATTTTTTTTATAATGTCCTCTAGGACCGAATCTCTCGTATAAAAGAATATACACATTTTGGGAAGTCGTCAAATGAATAAAAGGTCATTGTTCAATATTTTCTTTGCCTTTTCAGAATAAGTAATATGTTTAATTACATTTTAGATCGTTGGCAACGGTAAATGTTGCAGATTTAATTACATTAGAGAGAGAGAGAGAGAGAGCGTAGATTTGCAAAATTAACGCTTTTATAAAAAGAAAGAAAGTTTTAAGACGATTCCGTTACAGCGAAATGTTTTATCGATCCCTTGGAGTTCGTTGTATCAGGATTTCACTGTACATGTCTCTTAATTCCTGGAAAATAAGTTCTAGATTAAATATAAGAACACCTCAGATTGTAAAAAATAAAGTTTTTTAGTCGAACTAAGCAAGTATACATGTTTTTATTAACTGCCATAAATTAAATCATAATTGCAGTGACCACAAAACCTTGTTCCTGTCTCATACTTTTAGAAGTCAAAATGAGTATATTTTTTAGAAATGCAGTCTGCTAAATAAAAAAGGGGGTGGGACGGATTCCGCATTGACGTAGCCATATTCCCAATAGCGAAAAAACGCAATATGCACATTCCTCTTTTTCATTGCTTACCGCATCTTTACACTTATATTGTATTTTAGAAGTGTGTTTGTGGAAAAATTAAGTGCTCTTACAAAGACTGTTTCGCATAAGAGAAATTATATTTTTATGTGTTATCAATAAGAAAATCAAGTAACAATACAAGGTTATGATAAAGTTAATTTTGAAAAATAATTCACCTTCATAGTTAAGGTTAAATTTTGCATACTTTGGTCTTACAGGGATTAACCGTTTTTTACTACAGGTATCACTTGTGGTTACACAGAGACACTGTACAAAATTAGTTGAGATGCGACTAAATTGTGTTTCAGTGTATCTTTATATACCTTTGCGTTTCATTTAGACCCAATAACGCTCTTTTCTGAGGCTTAACACAAATATATTTCCTTTTCACTTTGAAATCATGTTAAGGAAAAACTTCAAAAAAGCAAATTTTTAAAACAAAAACATAAAGAGGTGCACACCACAGTCATCCTAAAAATGATATGCCAAATTTCATGATTTTAATGATGAAAAAATGTGAGTCATAATTAATGATATTTTTTCAAAAGATGTCAGAAGGCATAGAACGAAAGTGTAAAAGAAAGTGAGAATAAGAAGGAAGAACGACGCAGTATAGCCAAGTGAAGTTTTTGCGCCAAAAAAAAAAAAAAAAATCCAACATGCAAGAAAATTCCCATAAATTAGCCCCTAGCCTCCTTGCGTCTCCCAGAAACTACTGTTTAATTCCTGCTTTTGATGTCGTATCAATATTTAAACTATGAATTTTATGTTGTTTTTTTTTTTTTTTGGTAGCATTTGTGTTGGGACGAAAATGTCACTTATCTATGACAACTAGTGCTGATTATTATCAATACTGATGCTTTGCTCTGAAAAATAATTTTCATGTATGTAGTACATTTGTACTAATCGTTTTATTTTCTCGCTTTTGAAAAAGTAGTTTTTAAGTAGTTTTTTCGAAGAGAATACTCAATACTCAACTGTTTATAGAATACTTTTTTACGTTCAAACTGAAAGAGAAAAATATTAGCTTGAAATTGATACCAAATTCAGCTTAATTAGTTAAAAAAAAAAGAAATTAGAGAGATTTTCCGAATTCATGCCAAAACGGTGACTCCGAAAAATGATCAAAAATCGAATTTTTGAAAAAATTCTCAAAAGCATAATTTTATTCTAAAAATCTAAAAAAAAAAAGTAATTTGGGCTTTTCTTATAGATATCTAGTCGTAAAAAAATAATGGGCAAAATCTGAGACACGTCGGCACATGTCATTAGGCGATTTGACGTGAAATAACCCTAAAAGAAATTTAGTTCTCTACATTACATTACTGTTTTTGTGCTTCTGAATGAACGTTACAACTTTTTATTTATTTATTTTTTTTTTTTTTTTGCAGAACACAAACTATGCGTGGATAGCTTTGGAAAAACATAGGTTGATATATTTATATGCATAAAAACCCAAGATCCACCACAGTAAAAACAGCAAAACTCCATTCTCATATTAAATTGTCAAAAAACGAAAACCACCATTTTTGAGAAACACTGGTAATGGAATTTTCAACAACAACTCAAAGTAGGATTCATTCAAAAAAAATCTTATTTTTTCTTCATCCCTTAAACAGAACTTTACTGTTTCGTCCAACCGCAGTGCAAACAAGAGAAAAACAAATAATATTTTATAGTCAGAAAAGAAATATTTGTAAAGAAAAAGTGGCTTTCACTTGGAAAAGTTCTTTTGGCTAAGTAAATATAAACAATCAAAACTTTATCTGTTAGAGTTTATTTTCGCAAAAAGCATCGTGTTTTAGATGATTTGCTTTCTCAGGAATAAGAAATTCCTCTTTCTAGCAGACATACATTATCGCTTCGTTTTCTGGATTAAAAAGGTGTTCAAATCAGTTTAACGGGAAAAATACCCATGAAATGTTTTAAATTAACAAATTAAGTACATATTTTGAAAGTAATTCTTGAAATCAAGAAAAATTACTCGCTATTTTGTTGTAGGATTGAAAACTTCTGGAATAAATTACAAATAAACAACAAACTGAAAATATTGTCTCCCTTTCAATTGTGCGGCTCTGAGAAGTTGAGCTCTGACAATGTTTACCTCTGTTTCGGAAAATAGGGAGGGGTAATTGGCGCTAAGTTGAGTTGAGAAACTTTCTTAGTAGTTTTTCAAAACTATTCCAACTTAAATCCGAGTCAATAACGCGTCGATTTTTCACTGAACTCCCCTAGAACAGGTAAACAAAGTCAAGGTCACAGCTCAACTAACTAAAGCTGCACTATACCCAGCGCATCATTTAGGGGTTAGAGTAGAAAGTAATTTTAATTTTTGTCTTTTTTTTTTTTTTGAATTAAGTGCATTTTTCTTACGAATTGAAAATTTTTTCTACTTGAAAAATAGAAGAGTACTAAACGGCGTTTGTAAGTATCAGAAAAACTTCATTCTCGTGTGTTTCAGGGCTACAAGGACACATTTTTTCAATGCTTAAGAAGTTAGCTTTGGATGACAAGATATGCGACGAAAGCTTTTTTAAAACTTTTGTCGGACATCTTTTCATCTATAATTTTACTTCTTTAGCATTGAAAAAGGAGTCCTTGTAACCACGAAACTCGTGTATGCATCTTTCACGCTAATTTGTGCATTAAAACGATGTTTCATGTTCTTTTACATTTCTTCTTGTTTTCGAGAAAGCGTATATTTTTAGAACGCAAATTAAAAATAAGTTTCAAACGTGTATTTAAGTCTGTTAACTTTGAAGATTTTTGGTTTGTTTTAACATATTTCACTAATTTGACAACGTACATATAATTAATAAAATCAAAAAATCTTGTTTTTAACTGGTGACTTGTTCTAGGCTTTTAAATATAGATTGCAAATTTAGAAAATCGTAACTTTTTTCTCTTCCTTTAAAAAAATTAATGGCATTGCTGATCTCTAAACTATTACTTTCTTCTGCAGTGTATAGTGTTTCATACTTTTGAATGTACTATAAAACTTTATTTACAAAACTTTACATACAGTAGAGTTAATAACAAATCATATTTAAATGCATTGGCTGTTGTAGCAATATAGTCGGGTGTTTTTCCCTGTTTTCACAATTATTAGTACACAAAAAAAGAGCGCGGGAAACACATTAGCTCCTGAATTACTTCCTGGGACTAAGTAATCATGCTTAAAACGATAAGTTTAAAGCTTAAGTTCTACTGCGTTCATTTAATATCATCCACATATTAGCTCCTGAATTACTTCTTGGGACTTACGAGCAAGCGGCACGACCTTGAGGGTCACGGATTTGGACAAAATTCTAGATATAGGTTCATTCCCACTAGATATGAGCCCAGGTAAAGGAGTTTGACTGCATAGGGCCTAGTTTGGCTGCCACGAGGCTTTAAAGTTCTTAGTTTGGTCCAGAAATCCAATAGCATTACGTTCGAAATTTCAGACTTGGACACTATGTTCTGTGTCCCAATACATTTGGCATCTTTTGTTCGTGTAACGAGTGAAAGAGGGAGCACCTATTTTTTATAGGCATTATTTAAGTTACTTGAAAAGTCGAAACAATCGTATTTATGTTTTTTTTATGTGCCACGGGCAATGAACTAGAGCTTTTTCCCTTCTCCTACTTTTTGCCTATTATAGAACATCTGATAACAGACGATGAATATCCAGTTAAAGTAAATGTTTTCATTAGCAAACGATAAATACTTTTTACTAGCACAGAATTAATATAAAACGAAAATAATTAGTTTCATTTACGAACTATACACACCCTGTAACTATGTTATTTTGGCATTCAAGTTATTGAAATTAAAAGTAGTGTCCAATTTAAATTTGAGAACCATTTATTAAAAATTATTATACAACGTAAATAATTCAAAGGTAAGTGCATGCAAATGGCTCGTACTGCAGTAAAATAGCAGAACATGGGTAAAAATGGTAATTCTAAAGGAAACTCCCTTGCAAATCTGGGTTCCAATTACCAACTTTGAACCCCTGTTGCAGCCGAAATAGGGCCTATGCAGTCAAACCGCTTTACCTGGACTCATACCTAGTGGGACGTAACTTATATCTAGGATTTTGTCTAAATCCGTGACCTTCAAGGTAGTGCCGTTTGGTAGTTAGTGATCATGTTTAAAGCAATAAGTTTAAAGCTTAAAAGTCCTTTTGTGCTCATTTATTGTCACCCACATATTAGCTCCTGAATTACTTCTTGGGACTAAGTAACTACGCTTAAAACGATAAGTTTAAAGCATAATTTACCGTGCTCATTTACAAACCGAATTTCTCTCAAAATCTTGGATAACCTTTTGATCTAACAATTCGCACGCAGCACATTAACATAAGCAGATGTTTTCCAAATAAATTGAAAACGTGTTCACCACGTGCGAATTTTCTGTAAAAGAGCACGTCAAGCCTATGCATACATGTTATTTAAAACATGCAAATCCTAAAATATTTGAAAATCAAAATGTCTCACGATTTCCGGGCCTTATTTTCCACAGTTTGGATGTAGAACAAGACTAAAACGTGAAAAGAAACATAAACAAAGGTATGAAAAATCATATAGTACAAAATCTAAACTAATGGGGACAAGGCTTACTGTGCCTATCTCAGTTTGCGAGACCGAGGGCTCTGGGGTGCAATATCAGATACACGGGTTAGTCGGTCAACCGAATGCGGAACTCCCAGGGTTTAGTTCCCTAGCACTCTTGCACATTTTATCGACCCACTGAAGATCTGAAAGGCTGAGTTAACTGTGCTCAACCCGGGAATCGAACCAGGTTCGAATTGATACCACCGATACACTGGGCTTCATATTTGTACACGGAAAACCTATTTTTTATCCCTTTGACTAAAACTTGTTTTATTTACATATAAGGTTATATTTATCCAAAATTTAATATTTATTTGGGTTTCACATAAAATATTTCGCTTTTCTCTTTTGAAAAAAAATTAATTAACTAGAAATACAAAACTCCCACCTAACACACATACACCACATAAAGAACCAAAGAAAACATTCATTTGCTAAACCATTTTAAATCTCTAGTACGAGATAATCTCATTTAGCAAAGTAGCAAAATATAATTATACGGATTTCCGAGTAACATTTGCTTAGATAAATAATTATTTGTCGCGGAGAACTAAGAAACATCAATGAACCAAAGTTGTATCCTGCATACAAATATATATCCAATGTAATGAAGTAGTAACATATCTCATTCCATTTAGTTTCTTCATTAGCGACTAGTTTATTTTAGGTCGTGATATCTTTACCTTCGTAAAGAGAGAAAATTTGCAATTTGTGATAATTAGTTTCCAGTTTTAATTAAGAAACCGAAATTATTCAAATTTCGGAGATAGTGATTGTTTATATTACGTCGAGTTTTATTAACGACTTTTACACCAAGTGTGGAATAATAATGTAATGTATTGGTCCGTAACATGCATTGAGAAAATTCGTTATATAAAAGGTCTTTTTGGGTAAACAAATGTTAGATACAGATCTGTCACTATAACGCTGCATTACATTGCGAAGACGTTTAGGGTAATTTGAACCATGTGAGTTTATTTCATGTTTCTTAGTATAGTTTATTAAAAAGAAACTATAAGAGGCCCAATAATGCTCTCTAATTTCCAAGCTTTAGCGTCAGGTTTTTACAATTTATTTTGCAAAATAAGTTGGCAGCATTTATGTTATGCTTTCTCTCCTTATTTCTTCTTTTTTTACGTCCTTTTACAAAAAAGGAAGTACTCTATTCGCAAAAAAACTTTCACTCAAAAATCGACCTTAATTTCCATTTTACTCACCCCCGAATGAACATTGAGTTTTTTTTTCGACTCGACCACACGTGGATAAGTGCCTAAGAACGAATAGACACGCGAAATATCCATAATGATGATTCCCGAGTTAATTACAAAGAATTTTCTCGTGACGTCTGTATGTACGTAGGTATGTATGTGAGTATGTGCGGATGTGCGTATGTGCGGATGTATGTCGCATAACTCAAGAACGGTAAGTCCTAGAAAGTTGAAATTTGGTACGCAGATTCCTAGTGGGGTCTAGTTGTGCACCTCTCCTTTTAGTTGCTTTCGGGTGTTTCTAAAGGGGTCTTTTGCCCCTTTTTGTGGGGAAATCATTGTTAATTTCGATGTAAACTCAAGTGATGTTATAGTTTGGAGATTTTTTTTTTTTTTAATCTGCTTCAATTTGCCACTGTTGGTGATATTTAGAGAGTAAACTATTGAATCACATTAAAACTGCCAGCAATGGGGAAATGATGTTAAATTGGAGTAAAAGGAAGTCATGTGATGCACACATCAGCTCGTTTATTGTTGTTTTATAGATTCTTCAAAGCATATTAAGGTTAGTATTAAAATACCAGAGAAAAAGAGAAAAAGTTGCTACTATACTCTGGATTCGTACTGCACACCAGAGCAAAAGTGATAGAATAAGCAAAAAGCTGTATCAATAATGGATATCTATATTAAAAGGACTTGTGTTCGATGAGCCAGTATCTTAATAAGTCATTATAACAGAAAACGTGCCAAATTGGTGCTGCAATACCGTGCAATATATTTAGTGATTGCAATACCGGTATACCGGTATACCGAATACCGGTATTTGGAGCTATTTTGTAATTTTCTATTACCGGTATTTGACGGGGTAGAATACCGGTATTTTCGGTAGTAGCTAAAAATTATAAATAGTTTTTAATTCAATAATTTTAAATTTAACTAATTAGTTATCTACTTTTGGGCGATTTTCGAAAAAATGTATTGTTGTCCCTAATTAGGATATATAAACAACGATTGAGACTTCAAGAATTTGCAGACAAATTAATCGCAGGTTTTTTTAAAACTTAATTTATTTTTATTTTAATATTTTTTTTTAACATAAGTGACCGAAAAAGAGATTTCACGGAAAATCTATATTAAAATGGCTTGGCATAATAAAAAAGTCGATATTTGCAACTAATTTATATTTTTCTATATATGTTTATTTTCTTCTTCGCCTTATTTTAGAAAGTTATTTTCATTAAAAAACAGGCAGCAGGGCTGATTTTTTTAATCAAGCGACGATATCACGTAAAGCCGAAAAATATTTAGAAAAACATGTTTTACAATGTAGGAAAAACGACGACGAATTCTAGACGAGAAACTATCGAAACATTTAAAAAAGTCCCTTGTTGCACCAATGATGATGACAATGACAGTTCTCAAAAATAATGTACATTTATCCATCCGAAAATACTTTAAGTACACTGTTATAACCAGAGGTTCCAGACGAGTGAATATATTCCCCCTAAGGTGAAAGCATGGTGACCAAGGGTGCCATACTGGCCAGGAGGTAAAGCAGAGGTGCGAAAGTAGCAGACAATCGTAGACAGGGGTGCCAAAACAGCAAGCAATCGCTAAATGACTTGCTGGCGCATGCGCTTCGGGATACATTCACCATTCAACCACTTCAATATGGCGGACGAATGATAGGTTGCACTACGCGTGGCTTCTACGTCTTTCACATTGAATGAAGTACACTATTGGATTAAATCTCAACTTTTGTAGGATAATTCTTTAAAATAACAAGTAAGTACAGCTTTTGATCACTTTGTAGCTTTTAGGGCTTTCAAACATAGTTAAAAGTACGTTTAATACTTTTCAGTTACCGTTAGTCCGTTACGATACCGTAGTACCGTTAGTTGTTTATTTTCAGGTTACCGTTACTGTCGTGAAAATTCCATCATTCAAAACGCTACTAAATGTATCTATCATTATTTTCTTGAGTACTCGATAAGCAACATTTAATCACCGAAATAGTAACCGCAATGATATTTTCATTAATCAACAAGTGAGAACCTAAAAAAAAAATGATTCTTGTGCTTCGTGTCGCGAGCGCAAAAAATAAAAAAAAATCTTTCTCCGTCTATCTTTTTCTTTTGCTTTTTCGTTCAAGTGTTTAAATCATTTCCTGTTAGCGGTTATTCGATAGTGTTAGGAATTTCTTTAAATTTTTAACTGTCGAAAAATTTTATTTTATTGTTATTTTGATTGAAATTTTGAACGTTTGAGAAACGATTTTGTTTTTCCGTAACTTTAATATCCCAGAATATTTTTGGTTCTTCATGTAAATAATTCATAAGTACATCTACACTTTACTTTCGGTGCGGTTATTTCTCACAAATGATCATTAACTTAACTATGATTATTCAAATAATTACTTGTCTTTAACTTTAAATATATTTGTGACAACTCTTTGATACCAAATAAAGTCTGTAGATATTTATTGTTTTATTCATTTTTAATATTACTTTGTAAAAAAAAAAAAAAAACTCATCAGTACGCAGAATTTTTTCACAAGTTTTTTACCGCCCCAAGAGTTATTATAATTATTATTATTTATTTTATTTATTTTTAAGAAAAGGATAAAAATTTCACAGGTCCGCAATGTTTTTCATTTGTTTTTACCGACCCGAGGGTCAAAAGAGGTTGAGAAACACTAATGTAGAGAACGATCAGATGAATTAAAGCAATGAGCACTTCTTAACTATGTTGAAAACTTTGAAATATGGTCAAATGCTGTAATTACAAGTTTTAATCATTTCCAGTACTGAATTCATGCAATGTGAAAAGTGTGCAAAACGTAGACTATCATGAATCAAAACAAAACTATTAAAAAAAGAAAAATACACAACTGTATTCAAAAACGCACACAATATGGGGGAGGGGGGAGATCTACAGTAAGGGTGCCATTTCTCTCTCCGAAGGTTCATTCTTTTCACCCCGGCTGCCTATTTTTTAAAAGGTGCCTGTTTTTCACCCTAGTTAGAGGTGCAATTTCGGCTCCGTATTAGGTGCCGCTGGTGAACAAGCGTTTCACCCCTGAAAGGTGCCGAATGCAACCTGTAGTTTTAACAGTGTATAGAACATGCTCTTCTACTATAATCATTTTTCAAGTTTTTTTTTTTTTTTTTTTTTTTTTGCAAATTTTCCAGTTTATTTGAAAATGGAGTAAAACAAATGAATGCATAAAATAAATACGAATAGTGCATGCACTCATTGTATGCGTGTTATAAAACATTTCTTTTCAGATTCAATTTCATATTAAATTTTTAAGTACGATAAAAGTAAAATTTTAGCATGTGCGTTTTGCGCTAAATATGACACCATGGAGTCAGTTGTTTACAAGAACACACACACAAACACACACACACAAAAAAAGAGCGATCCCTTTAAAAGCAGAAATAGTACTGTTACAAATTCTGTAAATAGTAATTATTGTAGGAACGTAACCTGTAAATAGTTTCCCGTAATGAATATACAACCCCTTTTTCATTCGGCTAAATTATACGACCCCTATTTTCTTTCTTTTCATTGATAACGGTCTACTACTTTACAGAAGCGTGTGGAATATTTGAGAAATTTCTTTTCGGTGTATTTAAGCCGTTAGCGATGGATAAACAGTTAGTTTCGATTGAGATTTTCGAACTGAGTGCATTTTTGCTCTGTTTATAGCGAGGCATTTCGCTGTGTTGTTTTCGCATTTGGAAGTAAATACGTGTGTAAACGTTGAGTTTACGGTGTTGTGTGATAATTGCTTAATTGCTGATGAATAATTTAGCAGTTGTTGAAGATCTTTCCTGTACATAGTGTAAATAAATTTCCTGTGTTTTTATCAAGAACTGTGTCTTCATTTCAAGAAAGTGGAAGTCGCACCGAATCCGTTACAATTTGGCGCCCAACGTGGGGCTACTTCAGGACTTTCTTGCAGTAAGTGTGACTTTGGACATTTTTTCATAAAGACTTTTTAAATTTGGACTTTATTTTTATGGTGATTACTCGCGCAATGGATGAACAATTAAAACAACTGCTTGATGCAATCAACTCTGTGAAGAGTGATATGGCGGCTAATCAAAACCAATTGAAAAGTGATTTAACGGTGCTGAAAAATGACCTAGTTTCTAACCAAGAGGAAATTAAAAACGATCTTACTTCGGTAAAGACCGTGATGGAAAATAAATTTAATGAGATAGAGCATCGAGTTGATGCTATTGAAGGAAAGTTTGAGGCAGTTGAAGGCCGATTCATAGCAGTGGAAAATAAAATCGAAGAGAAATTTGAAGAAAAATTAAGTTACGTTGAAGGCCGATGCAATGCTGTAGAAAATAGACTGGAAGAAGAAGATAGAAGATTTCATCTATTTAAAGAAGAGATCTTTAAGGACGTAGAAAGGATATTGGCGACCGCGGAAAGCAGCTCTGTACAGTTTGGCGCTCCCACATCGGTTGCTCGACCGTCCATTAAACTTGCCACATTTGATGGGAAAACTTCGTGGCAGGTTTACAAAACTCAATTCATGATAGTGGCGGAAGCGAACGGATGGGACTCTGCTACCAAGGCCTGTCATCTTGCAGCATCCCTGAGAGGTGACGCAGCGGACATTCTCCAGACCCTTCCAGACAGCCAGCGCCTGGATTTCGCCGCCCTCACAGCTGCGTTGGAGCTTCGCTTCGGTGAGAAGTGCCAGAAAGATTTCAGCCGACTCCAGTTGAAGTCCCGTTTCCAGAAAACTGGGGAAACCCTGCAAGAGCTTGCGTCGGACATCGAGAGACTGTCTCATCTTGCTTTTTACGACTGCCCTGCGGATGTTCGAGACAACCTGGCACTCAACTACTACATCGACGGGGTTCGAGATCCGGAAATCCAGAAAGCTCTACGGATGGCGGATGTCAAAGACCTGAATTCTGCCGTTGTGTATGCGATGAGATACGAGGCCGCCCAAGAAGCAACCCGTGTGGATCGCCATCTAATCCGGACTCAGGAAGCTGATGAGTCTGATTCCAGGTCTTCCCACCTCGCTGAACTTGAGAGACAACTCGGTGACTTGACAAGACATTTGAGCAGCATAACAGCCCAAAAGAAACAAGAGCAGAAGTGCTGGAAATGCGGTAGTGAAGGACACCTGCGAAGGAGTTGTCCGGCTCGCCAAGCTACGCGAGGGAAGGAAATCACCACCACTAAAGCTCTGCAGATTTCCTCTTCTAGTAGTGGCAGTGATGGACTTTTCATTTACGCACATGTAAATGGGAACCCCTGCAGACTGATTGTTGACACTGGAGCCAATGTGACAATCATTAGGACAGATGTGGCTCGTGAATTTGGATTGAAACTGCTGTGGACATCGCCACGCGTAAGTCTCCGGACTGTGACAGGTGACAAAATTGAGATTGACGGTAAAGTGGACTTGGAAATAGTGTTTGGGAATGCCACCTACCATCATACGGCATTCGTCGCTAATATCACGGACCCCTTCATTCTCGGATTGGACTTTTTGAAGAAATATGACTTCACTCTCGACTTCAAGACTAATGAGCTGCACTCGATGAGAGAATACATAGCCGTTTTCCCTGCAGAGAGTGATGTAAAATCCGCTCATCAAATAATAGCTCAAACAGATTTATCGATTCCCTCAAGGTCAGAATCATTAATACCTGGCTCCCTTGAAGAAAGCAATAGTTTTCGATTTGGACTCATTGAATACCCTAACCTAAGCAATAGCCTAAAAGGAGTACTGGTAGCATCTACGCTTGTGGACCTTTCTAAGGATGTAATTCCTGTGAGAGTCGCCAACGTGAGTGAAAGGCCAAGGAATATCCGAAAAGGTGAAGTGTTGGCAACTTGTACTCCAGTAAACTGCATCATTAGAAGAATCAATTCCCCCGAAACTGTGTCTTCTGAGTCCTTGACGTCGAAGTTAATTGGTAGTGCACCCTTATCGAAGGATCAAAGAACTGCTGCGGAACAATTGGTGGACGACTTCAAACATCTGTTTTCATCTACATCGGAGGATGTTGGCCGTACGAATTTAACGCAGCATAGGATTTACACTGGAGAACACCCCCCTATTAAACAGCATCCAAGACGACTACCGTTCGCTAAGAAGGAAGAGGTTGAAACCCTCCTGAAAGAGATGAAGGAGAATGATGTAATCGAACCTTCATCCAGTCCTTGGGCCTCTCCCATCGTCTTGGTCCGAAAGAAAGATGGCTCCACCAGATTTTGTGTCGATTACCGACGACTGAATGAAATCACCAAGAAAGACAGTTACCCTCTTCCACGGATAGACGATACCTTGGACACTCTTTCCGGACACAAGTGGTTTTCGACCCTGGACTTGAAGAGCGGCTACTGGCAGGTTGAGATACACCCTGAGGATCGAGAGAAGACAGCGTTTACAACTGGACAAGGCTTATGGCAGTTTAAAGTGATGCCCTTCGGCCTCTGCAATGCACCAGCTACGTTCGAGCGTCTTATGGAGACAGTGTTAAGAGGACTCTCTTACGAATCCTGTCTGGTCTACTTAGACGATATCATCATCGTGGGACGCAGCTTCGAAGAACATCTGGCAAATCTTAGGAAGGTGCTGTAAAAGCTTAAGGAAGCCAATCTGAAGCTAAGCCCGTCCAAATGTAATTTGTTCCGCCGGGAAGTGAACTACCTTGGTCACATCATCTCTTCTGGGGGTGTGCAAACCGATCCAGAGAAGGTATCTGCGGTCAGGAGTTGGAGTCGTCCCGAAAACATCCATCAGTTGCGAAGTTTCCTGGGGCTCTGCACGTACTACAGGAAGTTTGTAAAGGGTTTTTCCAACATCGCACGACCTTTGCATAAGCTGACGGAGAGCAAGCAAAAGTTTGAATGGTCCAAAGAATGCGAAGCTGCATTTCTACGACTGAAGGAGGCTTTAACATCAACGCCTATCCTCGCCTATCCTCAGCCTGAAAAATCCTTTATCCTGGACACTGATGCGAGCAACGAGGGCATCGGAGCTGTTTTATCCCAAGAAATTGACGGAAATGAACATGTCATCGCTTACTGGAGCAAATGCTTATCAAAGTCGGAGCGAAATTACTGCGTCACCAGAAAGGAGTTACTGGCCATAGTGAAAGCTGTAGAACACTTCCATCATTACCTCTACGGCCGAAAATTTCTGCTTCGGACAGATCATGCCTCATTAACTTGGCTTTTGAACTTCAAGAATCCAGAAGGCCAGATAGCCAGATGGATACAGCGGCTCCAGGAATATGACATGGAGATCAAGCATCGAAAAGGGTTATCTCACTGTAATGCTGACGCTTTATCAAGGAGACCCTGTCCTGAGAACTGCCACTATTGTTCCCGAATCGAGAAACAGTATGGAACGACTAGCCCTACCGCCTATCAGGTTACAGTGACTCCAACATCATCAGAACCTGATCCATGGAGTGATGACCAAGTTCGAAAAGATCAACTTGAAGACCCCGACATAAAACCAATTTTAGAGTTCATGGAAAGTGACAGTCGACGCCCTAGCTGGCAGGACGTTTCCATCTTCAGTCCTGCAACAAAAAGATACTGGGCTTTATGGAACTCACTCCATTTACGGAACGGCGTGCTACACCGGAAATGGGAATCTGACGACGGCAAGACATCTAGGTGGCAGTTACTACTTCCTCGATCCAGGATTTCAGATGTTCTGAAAGAAATACATAGTAGTGCGACTGGAGGACATTTTGGTGTCTTGAAAACTCTCAATAAAGTTCGGGAGCGCTTCTTCTGGAGCAAGGCGAAGGATGACGTGGAGAAGTGGTGCCATTCTTGTGACGCCTGTGCTGCTCGTAAAGGACCGAAGAAGAGAAGCAGAGGGAAGCTACATCTGTACAACGTTGGAGCTCCTTTCGAACGAATTGGGATCGACATCCTGGGTCCTCTACCAAGAACTGCTGATGGGAACAAATACATTCTTGTTTCCATCGACTACTTCACCAAATGGCCGGAAGCATATCCCATTCCTGATCAAGAGGCTACCACCGTCGCAGAGACTCTAGTCCAACACTGGATCTCGAGATATGGAACACCTTTGCAGATTCATTCCGATCAAGGGAGGAATTTCATCTCTGCTGTGTTTAAGGGCCTATGTCAAACTCTCGGAATTGAGAAAACTAGGACAACACCACTACACCCACAATCGGACGGCATGGTGGAGAGATTTAACCGCACCATCCTGAACAATCTCTCACTTATGGTATCCAGAAATCAACAGGATTGGGACAAGAAGCTACCTTTGTTCCTGCTGGCCTACCGCAGTGCTGTCCACGAGACTACCGGATATGCCCCATCTGAGATGCTCTTCGGACGAGAGCTTCGGCTACCTTGTGATCTCGTCTTCGGTCGTCCTCCGGATGCGCCTGCATCGCCTGAGGAGTACATCCAGGATCTCCAGGCCCGGTTGGAAGACGTTCATAACTTCGCACGAGAGCGAATCAACATCGCGGCGGAGAAGATGAAGACCCGATACGACACAAGGTCTACTGGACATGAATTCAACGAAGGCGACAAGGTTTGGTTATGGAATCCCATCCGACGGAAAGGTCTTTCACCCAAATTGCAGTCGCATTGGGATGGACCCTACAAAGTCGTTAACCGACTAAATGACGTCGTAGTGAGGATCCAAAAATCACCTAATGCAAAACCTAGGGTTGTACATTATGATCGGTTAGCCCCGTACTATGGCCATAGTTCATGAGTATTACGTAAACAACCATGGTTGATAACATAAAAGTAGTAGATAATTTTTGCTTTTAATGTTTAGTAATATTTCTTGTTATTATTGTGTTTTCTGTATCTGTTAGTTATTAATTAATGTGTATATTTGTAAACTTGTGATAGAAGTTTGGCACCCTTTCTGGGGATTGTACTGCCCGGGACGTGCAGTCCTTAGGAAGGGGGCAATGTTACAAATTCTGTAAATAGTAATTATTGTAGGAACGTAACCTGTAAATAGTTTCCCGTAATGAATATACAACCCCTTTTTCATTCGGCTAAATTATACGACCCCTATTTTCTTTCTTTTCATTGATAACGGTCTACTACTTTACAGA
Source organism: Uloborus diversus (assembly GCF_026930045.1). Classification (NCBI taxonomy): domain Eukaryota; kingdom Metazoa; phylum Arthropoda; class Arachnida; order Araneae; family Uloboridae; genus Uloborus; species Uloborus diversus. The sequence continues at coordinate 120,737,617 of NC_072738.1, forward strand.
AGCGTGTGGAATATTTGAGAAATTTCTTTTCGGTGTATTTAAGCCGTTAGCGATGGATAAACAGTTAGTTTCGATTGAGATTTTCGAACTGAGTGCATTTTTGCTCTGTTTATAGCGAGGCATTTCGCTGTGTTGTTTTCGCATTTGGAAGTAAATACGTGTGTAAACGTTGAGTTTACGGTGTTGTGTGATAATTGCTTAATTGCTGATGAATAATTTAGCAGTTGTTGAAGATCTTTCCTGTACATAGTGTAAATAAATTTCCTGTGTTTTTATCAAGAACTGTGTCTTCATTTCAAGAAAGTGGAAGTCGCACCGAATCCGTTACAGTACATTTTAATCCAGTTTAAAGAACGCTTAGCATTTCATACAAAATGTTTACTAGTTCAAGAAAATGTCTTCTTGAAAAAGAATTGAAAAATATAAATTCATATCTTATAAAGTTTATATGAAACAGTTTAATTATTTGTTATACCGAATTAAAATTTTGGTATTCACAAATAGTTGTAATTATCGGCACTTTTATATGTGTTCATTAAATGCAGTAAATGCTGATAATTTCTTTTACACAGTCAAAGAAGTGTGATATTTTTGTTGTAATCTGAAATCTGGTATTAGTAATACCAGAACTAAGTGCAAGATTAAAATTGATTAAAAATACAATCTAAATACATATCAGAGAAAGGGTATTAGCAGTTTAAATAACCTCTCTTAACGTACCTCCTAATTTTCAGTTAATTATGGCTTGAAAAAATTTGTCTTTGAAAATCACGCCAAACAACGTTAATTACTGGTAAAAAAGTTTTCACTGGGTTTGGCGTATATTTTTTGATACCAAACTTGGGCAGGACATTGCCTATTTATTACAGAATAGTAAAACAGCTTTGAGTTTACTTTCGGTTTATATCGAAATTTTAGCTTCATCAACCCGAAAGAAGTACAACTTGTTTGTGTTTGTGTTGCAAATGTTTCAAAAAGGAAAATATTCTTAGCACAAAGCCATCATACACTGTTAAAAATTCAGGAAGATTTTCTGGTAATTGTTACTGTAAAATGGCCGGCTAACGCATCGCCGATTTTTACGGTAATTTTTACCGGAGAAATAAGCGATCCCAGCGCCAATTGGTTGCTGCGGTCTACCAAGGAAACCGTAAAATTTTACAGTAACATTTGATTTTTACGGTAATAGTTACTGGCAACATGGATGCCAGTAACAATTACCGTAAATTTTCCGGAAAATTTTTAACAGTGTAAAATCAATCCATAAATGACATGAAATAAAAATTACAAACAAATGTGGAAAGGAGATCCTTCTAGAGTTTAATGGGCAGACAGGAAGAGCTCTTTTAACACAAAAATAAGTGTCTCAGCTCTCAGACCAATTGTGAAAATCTTCCGATTTTGAAATCGGTTCTATACGGACCTTGATATTGGAGAATTCTCACATTGTTTACAGATGGGAAGCTGGTGCAGTAAAATGTCAATAACAATCGTGTTTGCTTATTCTTACTTAGAATTTTAAAAGTACAAAAATACAAATGATAATTTAAAGAAAAAAGAAACATAAATAAAATATCCATAAAACTGCTTATGCTAATCCGTAAACTCTTTATTGTTGCTGAAACAAAAGACCACTGATAAAATATTTGAAAACCATAAATAAATATTTTGATAGACGCAAACATAAAATGTCAATGATATCTTATGAATTGCGTTTAATAATACTTGCACTAATGCCAAGAGAATTTTCTTGGAACATAAAAAAACAAACACTCATGAAATACCTATACTATATTTTATTACTTATGCTAATGCGTAGAGAATATCTAATGTTACTAAAATAAAAGATCACTCAAAAAATATTTCGTAACATCAAACTAATATTTTGAAAGAAGTAAACATTCAAAAAAGAGCCAGCGAAAAGTCTAACCTATACTAACACTTGGATAGTATCTTAAGTAAAGTCACCAGAAACAGACAAGGGTCCAGTAAATAATAAGCCTTTTAGGCGGGTAAAACGCTGTGACCCATGGAAACGATGCAGCCATCTAATGTTATCAGAGTGAATTTTATGAACCAATTGGTATTTAGAAAGCAGAGGTGAAATGTTATGAACAGCCACCACAAGGTCAGTTGGTGTTTCATGTTCATTTAAATTTAATGAGGCATTAGTTCTAAAAATAGCTTTGCACATTTTGAAGAAAAAAAGGGAGTTTTGTCTATTACTCATCCTTTCTTCATCATGTCTGTTACTGGGTATCATCAGATTTTTCGTTGTCTGTTACTGAGGGCCTTACATTTGTTTTCGAAATTAAGCTAATAAAAATAGAATTAAGTAATCCAGAGGATCCAGAAGCAGCCAAATGTTAGATGAGATGTAGTTGCATGAGAAAAAAATAGATTAAAATGCACTGTAAAAACGATTCAGAAACGTTCCTGGAAAATAATAGGCAGCTGATATGCCCAATCTCTGCCAGTAACATACCTCGCAAAACCCAGGAACGTTTTCCGTTAAAATTCAGTAACTTCCTTGAAAAATCCAGAAATCTTCCCGTTTAAAGCCAGTCGTGCTACTAGAACTTCAGAGTTATCTTAGGTAGGGATAATATAAAAGGTTGGAACCTTCCTGATTTATCAAGACAGTTCCAGAAACAGTATTGCAAACATGGCCAAAGCTAAGCCAGAATTGCATTTAAGTTTCAAGCATCTCGATTGCAATGTCTTGCAAAGCTACGAAGTCCATACTTATTCGTACCCTTTGAGAGTTTAATCAGCGTGGACAAGCCGGAATCGTATTCAATCCGGGACACCTTATAAATACGTACAGTGATTCTTTAAACTGGGAGCTAAAAATATTTGTTACAACAGAGAAAAGTCTGCATTCGGACAACTTGTAGCATTTCATGAAACTTTTTGACAATGATACTAGATATTTCCAGGAAGTGGATAAAAATCATTGAAATCTCGAAACGTTACATGGAAATAGTAACGTCGCAGAATTTTTTTACAGTGTGTCTAAATACGTTAAAAGGCTCAGAAAATTGAGTTAACCTGAGAGCTATGTCTTAAGCATGTCTGTTACTCGTGCCGGTACCCTAAATTGGAATTTATGCAAGAAAACATTTCAATAATATTCCAAAACCCTTAATATTAACATTATAACCAAACATTAATAAAGTATACAAAAATATTCTGAGACAAAAATGAATTCTTTTCTTAAAAGAGAGTATCAATTTAGTTAGCTCAAAACTTCTTATCTATTCAGACTTTTACACGTTTTTCCTTTCTCTTTCTTCAGAAGTGAGATGACAGTGATATAAATTCTACTTGAGCCCCTAGCATTAAATCGTTTCCTGTAAGTAATTGTATTTCCGGCGGTAACTGATCCAGTTCTAACGGACTTTTATTGAGAATATTTCAGTGAAAACGAGTGAATTGGGAAAGCGAGTTTTGATCTTTTGTTAGATCTAAGAAGTTTTAAACAGAGTCAATTTTTGCTTCACTCTCTCTTCATAAAAATGTGTTTTTTTTCTTTGGCATCTATCCATCATTTTTACTTTTAAATTATGCTAATGATAGCCCCTGTGTTTTCATTAGACTCAACGATTGTTTTGTTCTATAGTGTATGTTAAATTTTGAGTGTCATTTGTGAATATTACAGTACATAATTTGCCAATAATAACGAAAACAAATCCTCATAAATATAATAGTTAATGATCGAGCAACGCTCCTGACGTCATCGGCAAATGAAACTCGCGCTACGGCACGATAATTTGTTTTGCTAATGTTTAAAATGTAGGGAAAGGCTTTATTGTGGCAAGGCGCAACTTGATCAGGTAACTTAACTGTTTTACTGGTAAGATTATGTCATTTCAGGGGAATGAAGAAACGAAAAAGTGGTCAACCATGAACGCCACTTACTGGAGTTTAGGGTTCATCTATTGGAGTTAGATTTAAAATTTCGAACATAAAAATAGCACCAAACAGGGAATTGCTCCGTCCAAATGCAGAAGCAATTTACACCCGTCATACCTTGACGCGCGATTTTCTATTTCGTATAAGTAATCTTTAAATATATAATTAAAGATAATATTCAAAAAAAAAGAAAGAAAAAAAAACGAGTTTCACAAGTGTTAACTTTTGTGTGACAACGAAAAAGCGCTATAATAACCATACCGATGCCGTGGGCAGGTAAAAGGCAGTAACTGCAAATTTTTCAATTTCCATTTTTTTTACATTTTTGTCATCTATGGTATGTTAGCGTCAAAGTACAAGCTTGCTTATTTGGTTTCCGCTGAAAAAAAAAAAAAAAAACACGAAAAGAATGTCAAAATTCATCATTTCCCTATTGTTGGTATCGATTTCAAAACGCGTTTCTTCAAATTTCGCGACAACTCATTTCTTTAGACTGCCGTTTAAGGCAGTATGGAATTGGAAACAAGTTCATTTGAATATAATACTGGTTCGTTTGTCTTCCATCAAAAACATAGTTCATTTGAGGCTCATCTGCCTTTAGGTTCATGATTTATATTTGCCTTGGGGTCTCAGAACTCTTTAACCTTAAAAAACTCCGATGATTTGAAAAAATCACTCTTTTAATGATCGTCAAAACACTCCTGAAGTATATATATATATATATATATATATATATATATATATATATATATATATATATATATATATATATATATATATATATATATATATATATATATATATATATAAACGGCTGAACCGATTTGGCTGAAAATTGGTGGGAAGGTAGCTTTTAGAACCAGGAGACGGACATAGGACACTTTTTATTCCGTTCGACCGCGTTCCCGAAACATTTATAATTGCAAATTAAATGTTTATTTAATTGTTTAGTTCTAGGAATTCCTAAAAGATGGTAGGGTAAGTAACCTCAAGAAGGCACTGGCTGACAGTGTGACAGCTACGCTATTGTAAGACTGTTGTAGTCAGCAAACTGTTTTTCGCGCGCAAATGCGGTTTTTTCCCCTCAATATTTAAGTACATAATTTGATTCCGTGGGATTTTTCTATTGGGATTTGTTTTCCTACAACGTTTGTTTTTATTCTTACACTGTAAAAACGATTCAGAAACGTTCCTGGAAAATAATGGGCAGCTGATGTGCCCAATTTCTATCAGTAACATATCTTGCAAAAACCAGGAACGTTTTCCGTTAATATTCAGTAACCTTCCTGAAATTATTCCTCCTTAAAAATTCAGAAATCTTCCCGTTTGAAGCCAGTTGTGTCTCTGGAACTGTAGAGTAAACTTTAGAAGGTATAATACAATTGCTTGGCCCCTTCCTGGTTTATTAAGAAAATTACATAAGCAGTACTGCAAACATGGCCAAGTCTAAACCAGAAGTCGAGAATTTCCTACGCCTGCAACTCTTGCAAAGCAGCGTAGTCCATACTTCTTCGCTCCTTTTGGGAGCTTTATCAGCATGGACGGGCGTAAGTAGCCTACAGCCGATTCACTTTATAAATACACAAAGTTAAGCTTTAAACTGGGAGCTAAAAATATTTTCTACACCAGTGAGAAGTGTGCATTCTTGCAACTTGTAGCAATTCAGGAAACTTTTTGACAATAATACTTGATTTCTCCAGGAAGTGGATAAAAACCATTGAAATCCCGACACGTTACACGGAAATACTCAGTAACGTTTCGGAGTTTTTTTACAGTGTAATAGTTGAAGATAGTTACTTATAAAGGTAAATAATTTCATTTTTCGTATTATTCAATTGTATTTGTTCTTTGTAACATTTTTATTATAGCATTGTTAATTTGGCGAAACACTTTAAATTGCAGAAAAAAACCACTTTACTCGCTAAAGGGCAGGGTTACGGTAGCGTGGTTGCTTGGCACGTTAAGCGATGAACTATACAGTTGAAGGATAATTTTGAGTTTTAAAGCTAATGTTAATATTTTTATGTGTTTGGTGAATAGTTTTATATTCCAAAGAGGCTCTAATAGGTTTTTGAAAATGTGTGTGCGCATTTTACTCGAAGAAAAAATATCATTTCGCATCAGTAGGGACGGAAGAGCGCCTAAGTTTTTTTTTTTTTTTTTTTATTCAACGGACTTCCCTTAAATTTTTAGCACGGACATCGCCGTGCGGATACCGCTAGTTATTAATAAAATATTAGGTGCTGTTTACATTTGGGACCTTTGTAAGTTTTAACTTTGAACGCGTTTTTTTCAAAACGTAAAATTTAGGATTACATGAATCATTTTTAAACAAACTATATTTTAATTGCCCTGAAATTTTGTGTACATATTTTAAGGGACTTATTCTTGGTCTTATACACCAATTTAAATACAACGAGTAGAAAAAAAAATAAGGAGAGGTTTTACATCAGTGTTATGATTCTTATACAAAATTTTAATATTTATCGCTATGAAAAATATTTACCACTTAATGAGCTAAATAAAAAGTATAGCATCTTACTGTGACACTTGACTGTAATTTAAGCCACTTATGGAATATAATAAGCCCATTATTTAAGTCAGAATCATGCGCGTAGCAAAACATCATCTTTTTGTTAGATCGAGGAAAATCATATATTGCGTTTTTCATCATAGTCATCATTATTTTGAATGAAAAATCAATTTGAAGGTACTACATTACACATTCATATGTATATTTGTACTCATAAAAAAATCAACCTGACCAAATGTTTTCTTAATTAGATAAAATTTTTTGAAAACAGGGCTGTTTTTTGACATGCACGTTAACCCCGGAAAAGTACTGAGACCCTTTTTTAATGTCTCCGCAGGCGCTATAATGTTAACATTTTTTGACTTTTCAAAATTTAACAAAAAATTGCTCAAACCAAAAAGTGAAATACAGTAATGAAGTGTCCTCGACAAGATCTTAGAACAAAAACATTTTTGTTCGAATCTGACTTTCCCCCAAAATTTATTAGGGGGGGGGGGATCGAGAGACTGACAGACACACATTTTCCATATCTCAAACCCCCATCTTTTCAATTTTCAAATATTCATTTAATTTTTGACTTTTTTTTTTTTTTGGTTTTTAGTGATATCTTTAAGATGTATTAAGCCTTCTCTCATGCCTTTTTCTTCTTTCTTTTACATTTACAAGAAAGTGGGCTAAAAAAATAATAACACTCTCGAAATCGCAAGTAAACAAATACATTTTATCTTTATTTCACAATAAGCTTTCAATAGAAAAAGTATGTTTTTTTCTTCCGTTTTTTATGCTAAAAAAGGCCACTCAAGTTGAGAGCTAAGAAGAGTAAAGCGAAGTACAACTTTATTCATCGTCTCGGCGACATAGAAGTTCCAACTTTACAACATTTCTCGAAGTCAGATTCTTTGCTTCAAGCTTTGTCTTCAAGATTAATAAATGCATGGCGTGACTCCATTTCGTGTCTAGAAAAATGTTCTTTGAAGTTCAGAAAAATGAGATATCTTCTTTCCAACACTGACACTCACGCAACATTTTAAGATTTAACTTGAAATAAAACATTTTAGGATATGTAAGATTTAAAGGCTTGTTACAAAGAGAATATTTCAGTTTTTAAATTTCACTTTTCAATTCAGAATAATTTTCTTGTATTGTAAAAAAGGGAAACTTATTCTAAAATATCTATAATTTAGGTTAAAAATATGCACAAAATGACAAAAGACTTCGAAAAGGTTTTTTTTTTACCGTATCAATTAAGATATACTTAAGATATGAGACTTAAGATACCGTCCGATTGATAAGACTCAAGATACCGTATCAATTAAGATATTATTAAAATAAAACATTTTAAGATATGTAAAATTTAAAGGCTTGTTACAAAGACAATATTTTAGTTTTTAAATTTCACTTTTCAATTCAGAATGATTTTCTTGTTTTGCCAAAAAGGGAAGCCCATTCTGAAATATCCATAATTTATTTTTAAAATATGCACAGAATATTAAAAAGGCGTGGAAAAGGTTTATTGTTACCGCAACAATTGAAAAAACAGATACAAATAATACTTTCTCAAGTAGTTAAATCACCGTGCCCGGAGGGTGTCGAATTTTGCTGCTGTTCGTTTAGTTCGACTGTAAGAAGCCTTATAAGCCTAAAATAATCTTATAATTAAAAACTGAGAATATGTACCAATCTATGTCCAAGTTACTTCTCGCGAACGAAAGTGAACTGACCATCGAACCAGATATCGATCCATTCGTAGTTTTCCCGTATTTATGTTTGGCTATTTAACATAATTCTCTGATAACAATTAGCGGAGATATCATTTAAAACTATTGATTATGATACTTAGATTGCAACATTAAATCCCTATTTTTCAAAGGCTTTCCTTCATTAAAATCATTATTCAGGGCTTCATCTCAACTTTCCGTAACAATGCTTTAATTAAAATTTTGTATCGTGAAGAAAATCATTGAAAAGAAAAATATGTTGCCATTTTTTTCTCGATTATGAATAAATAACGTTCCGGTTTTTGTTTTGAGGCTTTTCCTGTAATTGGGGGATTTAAAATGTTTCTCTTTTGGTTATTTTTCCGCGATTTGCCGCAAAATTTTACTTATTATTTTTTTTTTCAAGCCTGATTGTTGAACACGCGTCACTTGACAGAATTTTTATTTTCGAGGTAGACCGTGCAAAGTCGGGCGACACAGCTAGTATGCTAGTATTATTTTAAAAACATATATCGTCATTTTTCGAGTCAGTCTAAGTTAAAAAATGAGATAATGACTTGTGACATTAAAAGGGAGATACTTTTTTTTAAGCAAAATAAGTATTATAGTACAGATGTTCAGAGAGAATAAATAGCAGCGGCTTGTACATTGCAAATATTCAGACAAATTTTGACAACGGCACTTTTTCCTTTTTTAAGAAAACTTCCAAACACTTCTTTTGGAATTTTTCAAAATACTTTTGATAGCACTTCTCAGAAAACTTGTCCGGTTCTGCACATTTTTTAACACTTTTGGGAACGTGTTTGAGAACATTTTTGAACACTGACATAAGTCCCTTCTTTTAGAACATTTTACAGTACTTTTTTTGGAGTACTTCTTTAGTTATACGAGTAGATTTTGCTTTTAATTTTGCAGCAATCGCGCAGGACAACTGTTAATCGCAGTCAGGCTACGAACAGGTCTTGTGCCAGGGTTGGCATACTTGTTGGAAATAGCTCTTGACGACCTACTCCCGAATTCGACTCCGAGAATTTTGAGGCCTTTGACTCCTACTCCGACTCCTGTGCCCAAAAATTAGTCGGAGTCCGACTTCCCAACTTCGACTCTGACTTCGTAGCTTTGACAAAAATTTATAAACGGAGGAAAAATGACTGACTTCGACTCTTGGAAAATCAACTCCGACTCCTTTATCAAAAAAAAAGTACTACTCAGCAAACATTGGTAGATGTGCGGACTTTAAGGGAAAATGAACGATTCCAACTTTGAGTTTTTGAATTAAAAACTTTCGGCTCCCGAATCTGACTCTTTTGTCCCAAAACCAAGTTGACTTCAACTCCGACTCCGAAGCCATGGCTTTTACTGGGAAATAATTATTTTTAATAAGATTTGCTTTTGTTTTCACTCCAGAGTTTTAATTTATGTATTCAGTTTTTGACTGAGAAATTCGTAGTCCTTTATGTTTCTAGATAAAGATATGCACAAACGATTTTTTTTTCGACAATGAAAATTATTTCTTAAAGGTGACATTTTATTTCAATTCATTTCAATTCAATTTTCATATTATTTATTGTTTTTTTTTTCTAAGTACATTAATTCCATTATTTTTTTTTATTCATTTATTTATTTTATTTTATTTTATTTATTTATTTTTTTTGGCAACAGGGAAAAACCAACCTTTTTTATAAACATATGATGTATTTATTTAATGGGCTTATTAACTTTGTTTATTTTTCTTCTTGAAAGCGGTCAAAGATTTTTTTAATGGAAACAAATGAATTAAGGTGCTGCTAATTTATTGGTTCGTTTATTTTTTTTACGCATCTAATTCTTTAGATGAGCAAGGTATATTTTTTCAAGAAATCTGTTTAAAATATTAAAAAGTATGTTTGAAATATTTTGCGGTTTTAGCTAATTTCTAGAATATTAATCAGATACTAGAATGTCGATATTGGTATACGATAAAGAAGGCTCGTTTAGTTCTGGACAGAACTTCTTGTTCAATTAATGTTTTACCTAAAAATGAAGACCAACAATAAGAAAATCATCATCTAAATTATGACAGTATCTTAAGTTACAAAATCATCGCATTTGTTCGCATAACTTTGTTTTTCACATTCATTCTTTTATTTGTATAACAATAAAACTACTTTTTAAACTTAAAATTTAACGAGGTGAAATAAATAAAAGACAGGCGATAAAATTTACAGTATAAAACACCTCGAACAAAACTGCAACGTATTTTCATTCAAATTGTTTTCCTTTATCCTCAATATTTAACACAGCGTGAATAAAAATTCTTTACTTTCCCTCCAAAGGCTACGGACCTTAAGTTTGACAACAGTTTAAACTACATCCATAAAGATTATGGCTATTCATTGGCAGCATATAAGAGGCCGTTTTGCGAAGATACGCCTCTTTTTTCCTAATTCTCTTTTATCTCCTGCAGCGAAATCTTGCCCCGTTTACGAGGAGTAATTTCAGGTTCTTTTTCCAACGGTTGGTGCTTTATACAGGATGAGTTTACGCGAAATGATGCTTTAGTTTTACTAATTTCCTGCGAATAATTGCAGCTGTTTTTGCTAACTTTGCCTAATCATGGTTTGTTCCCACGATTGTCTGTAATAAAGAGGGTTTTTTTTTCCTCTCCTAATAAACTAGAGGGAAGCTTCATAATGCTTGTTTTATCACAAGAATCCTTCCTTTGTGGCTGCTGGTTTTTAATGAAAATGGGGTGAGTGGCGTTTAATGTTGATTCACATCACATCTAAGTTTTTGTGCTTAGGAGAAACGAGTGTACTGATAAACAGACTAATTATTAAAATATGTGTTTATTTTTATATAATTTAAGTGCACAAATGCACGAATATTGTTTGTTCTAAATGGGGTCGTTTCCGAAATTTTAAAAGTATTTTGTTCTACTTAACATGCTTAAAAACATAAGAATTGAACCATTTTTTTTTTAAATGACTAAGTCAAGTATTTTTCAAAAAAATTTTTAATCGGTGCGTTTTCAATGTTTACGCTTCTGACGATGGCATCACAAATGATGAAATGCCATTCACTGATGCCATTCAAAGAGCAAAAATATTTAATTCGCTTCTTTACTCACATGTACTAGCAACGATATGGTTGATAGCAAGCGTAGAGTGCAATATCTATTTCTTTTCATACAGATGCGCCCCATGTCATGGGGATAGTGTGGACGAGCTAGAATACTATTAAAGCAATGTAAACAGTGGATTTAAAATTAAAAATAATAAGTTTTATGTAACCCAAATAGCAGAATCCTTAGCCAATGTTAACCTTAACAAAGCATATTTTAACTCATAATAAAAGTTTAATATACTAATTTGTAAATATGAATTGTATAAAAGTAAAGAAACTATTTAAAAGACAAATGAAAATGCTTGAAAATTATTCACTTTTATTTGTAGGTTAAAAAAACGCTATTTTAATGCAGAAGATAATTTTTTTTCTACTTTACACTATTATTAAAGATGTCAACAATAAATTTTATATATGATGCCGAGTAGAACATGCACTGAAAAAACGATTCAGAAATGTTCCTGGAAATACATAAGCAGCTCATGCGCCCAATTCCTGCCAATAACATCACTTGCAAAGACTAGGAACATTTCTCGCTAAAACTCAGCACCCTTCGTGAAATTATCCGTTAAGCTTTCTGAAAAATACGGAGATCTCTCATTGCGATATAAGCTCCCATTAAGAGCATAGTCAGCCAGGACATTACGAAGTCGAGCTCAAGACGATACACTTAATCAATACACTCAGTTAATCTCTAAACTGATAGCTAAAAATATTTTTCAAACCATTGAGGAGTCTACATTCGTGCAACATAAAGCAATTCAGAAAATGTTTTTCCAAAGATACTTGATTTTACAGAGAAAGTGGTGAAAACCCATGAAATTCGCAGCGCTCCGCGGAAATAATGAGTACCGTTTCGGATTTTTTTTTTTACAGTGTGCTACTAACAGCATTTGTCGATGGTAGCTTCCCTACAATTTTATTTCACGATATTTGGAACACATCTTTTTCTTCGTAGAAAAAAAATAATTTTCTGTGCCTCAAACTGTGCTTTTGTTCACCATTTTCCTAGAAGAAATGCATAATGAAATCAGTTGATTTTCCTACGGCCTCCACTCGTCCAACATAGTGCAAAATGCTATTTTGTTTCATAAACTAGACCAACACAAAGTTTGAATATTAAAAAAGTAATAATAAATGTGTGAAAATGACAGAATTCCTTGGTAGATTGGATTACCACCTTTCAATAAGCAGACTCATTTAGTAAAAAAAAAAGGTTAAAAAGGTGCAAAAATCCTTTCTAAATGTCAGCATTTTATCATTTTCAATAAATCATTTCATGAAGTAATTGGTAAAGAATAAAATCCCAAAACTTAATCAATAAAATAATTTGAAAAAAAAAAAAAAACTCATCACTTTACAAGAACTAATCTTGTTTTGTAAATGAAATCTAAAATATGAAAAATCGGGACATAAATTTTTTTGTAATTGAATGGATATTTGTCAAAATTAATCTTATCAGGCAAACAACATCCTTATATATTATTATTTCTGTAGCCTGTTTTTCTTTTCTACCCGAGATTTTCCTCAATTCTTGATCGATTTCTTGGATTTACACCTTATTTTAAAGCTTATCGTACTGACGAAACACAGACCCACGGTCTAAAAATTGTTTTTTCGGGCAAAAAAACCTGTTTTAAAGAACCAGAGTGAGGTTTTCGGTTAAATTTGTAACTTTAGCTTGCACCGTTACCGACAGAGCTAAATAGCTTGATCGGCAGAGCGTTCGACTGGTAACCAGGAGAATGCGTGGTCGGTCCCCTGTGCGGACAATCTGCATCAAAAAATTAGAAAAATATTGCGCATTACATGAGCAATGAATAACAAATATGAGGGAATACATGAGGTAGAAATGCTCCTAGCTGTTATGAAAACTTGATGCATCACGGAGCTAAATTGATACTCAAATGTAAGGTTTTTTTTTAGATTTGGCTCCGGGAAGAGAATTAAAGCATAATGTAAGCGAAAATATAAGTATCAGGTTTAAGATTTCAGACTACATTAGAATTGTTTTTTTTTTTTTTTTTTTCAGTAAAATATAATAAATCGTATGTTGAAATATAGATTCTTCTAATGAGTTTTTGACTCTTTGTACAAATAAAAAAAATACTACCTCAATTTAAAGGGTAATATATATATTTTTCTTCTTTTTGCAAAAAAAAAAAAAAAAAACAAAACAAATAGCGTATCACATTTTTACTACATTTGAAAAGCTACGCTTAAAAAAGAACTTAGTTCAAATTATTTTGTATTTTAACCGTGCTGTTAAATGATGAACACGATTCAAACAGCCTGCGATAACAAATTCTAAAAAATTTCAAAAATAAAAACACTTCTCGGCAAGAAAAAAAATTTCAAATTACCTGTGGGTTTTTTTTTTTTTTTTTCGGTAGAGCGTTTGGCTATAAACTGCCTGAACTTCAGGCTAGTTCGGGCTGTCCGACATAATAGCAAATTTACAGTAATATCACGCATTACATGTACTCATAACATACAACAGATAACACACGTAATAAAATAAATGCAGTGGGAATGCTATTTGGTGTTTCGACTCCTTTATGCAAGCTACAGTTCTCATTCAGATAAGTTGACTGCTAATCGAAAGGTGTTCCTCCCTTTTTTTTAAGCTTTGACTCCGTCCACACCACTGAGCATAATGTCAGCATAAAAAAAAGTATTAGATATACCTCAAGGGAATGATTTTTGTGCAGAAAAACATTTTTATTGTATGCTGAAATGTAGAGTCTTCTAATAGCAGTGTTCGAACTTTTGTACAAATGAAAAAATACTACGCCAAATTAAAACTACAAGTTTCAACCAGTAAATCTTTAATTATTTATTCGAATACGATATAAAACATTAGAATTATTATCATCTTCATTAGTAAAAAATCATTTTCTACTCCTCTGCTTTCGGCTGAAAAAAAAACATTTTGTCTACGTTCGAAAAATTACACTTAAAAAACGGACTCAGTTCAACTGGTTTTGGTTTTGAATTTTAAGTGTTCGATTAAAAGAAAAACACGTTCGGGCTTTTAAGTGGTATAGGTTAAAGAAGCCTGCCATGGGAAATTGTTGAATATTCAAAAATAAAAACACTTATTTTTTCAACCGAATTTATTACTTCTCTAGAATGTTTGTTTCAATTGCTACGTGAGATCTTCCTCATTCTTTCATCAAATTCCATGTTTTACGAATAATTTTAAATCGTATCATGCTGGCTAATGACAAAACATAGACGCATGATGTTATTATGTATTTTTCGGCGAAAAACTTTTTTACTGGGTTTTGTTACGCATTCCTTCAATGAATAGCATTCGAAAAGGAAGGCACAGTTGCTAGATTTGTTGGAGCGTCGTACTGTTAATCAGAATGGCGCCAGTTCGAATCCGTGCCACTAAATATCTCGTTAATGTTTCTTTTTTTCCGTCATATGCTCACATGGGCAGGACTGTATTTGCCACAACCTGTTTTTTCACATGCAAAATTACTGATTTTTCACGTGTCACTTAGCCACACTTTTAATGATATTTATATTTGCATTGAAAATACGTACAACCAAAAGGGGAGCGATGATCAAATTATCACAATGTTGTATTTAACGAGGTTTTGTTACTGATGTCTTCAAATTACATGCCTTCTCTTGTGCGCTTACTTTTTTCCGTTTACTTTTTTCGGTTTTTCTTCATAATATTCTTTCTTTGAAATTTTTAAAGAGCGAAACTCCTTATGAAACGATTCGAAGAACAGTGCGGAGTTCCGCACGGATCGACTAGTTAAATATATTATATTTAACTCCTTATTTTTTTCTCACTCAAAGCTGCAAGAGATTAGTGTGTGTATGAGTCCACAGAGGCATCATTGTCATGTGTCCACAGTAGCCCCATTACTGTGTGTCCACTCTAACCCTATGGTGAATTTTTTCTTTAATTACTAAAACTATTCATAGAAGAACTGAATAGCAAAATATATATTTAATACATTTATTTCTGATATATTATCCCTTTTTACTTGAAACATTAAATTAAAATAGTCCAAAATTTAATAATTAAAAGAAAAACCAAAATTTACTTTTTCACTATGAAAACCTTCTTTTGTAATTTTCTACTGAACTATCAAGTGTGTTCTCATGAAACTGCACATGAAAATGCATGTTGGTGTTGTCACTGTGCATAATTGAACAGAGAAATTTTTTTTTTTTTAAATAGCAGAATTATTGCAGATGTCCACACTAACACCTTGTCCACGCTAGCCTCCTTCTATCCTAAACATGTTTTCACAATTCTTGTGTTTGAATATTTGCCATGATGTGTTAAAAAATTTCAAAATAAAATGTATTTCATTATCTATGGCATACCTAATATATAAGGATAACAAATATTTACGGGCAACAACAATAAAAAGGCTATGGAATCATTATCTGTTTTTAACTGTTCGTTCTTAAAGAATTTTCATAACAATCATATTCCCTAAAATAAAACGGAAACAATGCAAGGTCAACTAGACATTGTATTGTCTGAAATACAACAGAACGCAATTCCATCATTTTCGGAAAACTGTCTCAAATTTTTCATCTTTCAGCTGGTGGGAAATGTCCACATGCAGTTAATGCAATGGGCAGTTACGATTTGGCTGCGGTTATGATCATTGACCTAACTCTTAGAACTTAATTTGACCCTTTTTGGCATGGATTTCTTATCCATTTTTTTCTTCTGATTTTAGTTTCTAATGTCATTGTTGTATGTCTGTTTGTATTTGATTTATTGCTAAAAAATTATGTAGTATTTTTAATGTTTTTATAGAGTCTTTTTTCTGCGGGAACACAAGCAGTATAAGATTTGGCTTTGTTCAAATTTACTGTCTTGCTTCGTGCCAAAAGGCATGCTGTTTTTAAAATCTTCCCCACATACAGACTTTATAATGCTACTTTTTTTACTGCAGTGAGAAGTGTTTTCATTAACCAATATTTCAAAACATTTTTTTGTCGATTGCATCGATTATATATAAAATAATTTTTTCTTTAATTACGCATGAGACTGATATTCCCTTTAGATTTGAATATGTTTAGTTTTATTAAATATCCTTAAGGAATAATAGAGGGCAACATACTTACTTTGAAAGGTAGATTTAGTTCAAGGAATTTACAACCATATAAATTTAAACTGTATTCCGTCGTCAAGAACATTATTTTCTACATAAATTCTTACAGCTGTTTAATTTTCCGTGGCATAAAAAGGCTTTGTGCGAAAAAAAAATGTTAAAAAGAGGCAAATGGCCTTTTTTTTTTTTTTTTTGCTTTTCTATCTATTATTATTTATTATTAATTTCATCACTTTAATCATCTTCATCTGTACGTTATCCACTGTACGTTAGTCTTATTACTATTATTTTTTTTTTAATTTTGATTATTATTAGCATTAGTGTTTACAAAGGGAACGTTATTATTATTATTAGTGGTAGTATTATTAGTTATTATTATAGTTATTATTATTATTAGTAGCAGTTTTAATGTCGTTATTATTATTATTATTATTATTATTATTATTATTATATTTCATTGTTATTATTATTATTAGTAGTAGTAGTATTGTTCTATTTCATTGTTATTATTATTACTATTACCATTAGTATTATGATTACTATTATTATATATTTTGTTTTTCTTACGTTTAATTTTTGGAAAAAAGGATAATTTCATGTTCGGTTTTGGGGACATTTGTTTGGGCAGAAATTGGTCATTAAAGGATATTGTTCTTCCAAAACAGCAGAACCAAAGTGGGACGCAAGAAATACTTACAAAGCAGTTTCATTGCTTTTTTTTTCTACAAAATTTTGCGGAATGACAAACGCTCCAATTTAATCAACAATGAAGAAGACTAAGGGATTTGCAAATTCAAAGTTGAAGTATCATATTTTGTACACTAGCAAACATCCATATTTATATTCCTGCACTATTTTCTCACCTAATAACGCTGGAGTGCACACTTAACTGCAATATTACTATGCAGCTGGTACTCCACTACGATTACGTTTTCCGAAAATACGAAAAGAATACCTAAATGGGCTAAAACGAAGCAAGATATTTTCGCTTTTCTCAAAATGTTATGAAGAAATCGTAATGAGGAATGCAGCAAGATTGCCTCTCATAAAGAATGTTACAATATGCTTGTATTGTTCCAGAATAAAACATGTGTCCTTTGTATGATAAGCACATAAACTAAATAATTTTCTATTGATTGTTTACGCATATTATACTAACAATTTCTTAACAACTTATTGCTTTTCAAGCACTTTTATTATTTTTGGCCTGATTGCCACGGAGTAATCTCAGACCTGCTTTTGCTTACACCTCAGCAAAAATACCACTTAGAGACTTCGAGATTTCACTAAATGATTTGCATAATCTTAAGGTACAACTTAACGCTGAAAAATTAATATTCTAAAATAAAATTATTATTTCGATTAGGATGAAAAACAGTAAATTCATATAATTTCCTATTTGAACGTTTGAATATGAAACCCATTTTTACAAATTGTATTGTCTTGCAACAGTAATGTTAATAGTAATCATAATGACAATTTTGAATCAAGGCTTCTCTGAAGCAGGCATGAAATGTACACTGTCATTGCTCTCGTAGGAATTTTATCCTCACCTACGCCAATGATCAATCACGGGGCTAACTTGTATGTTGTGGAACGTAAATTGTTTTGGGAAACCTTTAATATTTAAATGAATTAGCACACAAATACATCCCAGAGAGGAACATGGATTAGGTTTTGGTGCCAATTGCTTCAAGTTGCAGGCACGCACATAGGTTTTCTTTCTTTTAGTATGGATCATTTAAATGAAAAAATATGGTAAATCTTCGTGATGGTAACATTATTTGATTTCTGAAGTGCATTTACACTAAAACGAATAAATAACAGAATTAAAAAAAATACTAAGCACTTTTCATAATGCACTCAAAAGGACAAAATAATTTTCCTCGGTCAGTAAGAACAATTCAAGTATTCCTGTATTTTTCAATGATTCCAAGAAACTGACACTACAAACAAAGAAAAGTGTGGCTCAAGTCATTTCAAACTAAACTTTCACATTAAGAAAAATATGCATGTTTCAACACTCAAATTTACGATTGAAAGCTTGATAATAATAAGGAATTCTCTACATGACTTGCAATCATTGAAAACTACAGGAATACTTGAACTGTTCTTGCTGACCCAGGAAAGTTATTTTACCCCTTAAAGTGCATTATGAAAAGTGCTTAGTATTTGTTATTGAAGAAACTGTTTAAAAAGGAAAATGAAATTCATTGATTAACCTGTAAAAATATGTAAACTCCTTTTCGCAAGAATATTATTCCTTAAAAGACAATATGTAACGGCCAAGTTGTATCATCACTGCGGGTCACGGTGATCGTAAGCCTCAAAGTGACAAAATTGTGACGTCGTACCCGAGATACGCTCTGACACATTTGCGTCGTGCTTTATAAAACTTGACAGCGATGTCACTGCACGATTAATTAATCATTGGCCACTTACGAACTTTTTAAAAACCTCACTGCAACGTCCTTTGGGATGCTTCATACGAGTCACGTTGTGTCACATTTGGGCTAAGCTTCATGCACTAGAAAAACGATACAGAAACGTTCCTGGAAAATAATGGGAAGCTGATGTTCCCAATGTCTGACAGTAAAATGTCTTGCAAAATCCAGGCGGGTTTTCCGCTATGATTCAATAACCGCCCAGAAATTATTCTGGAAGCCTCCAGAAAAACTCAGAAATCTTTCCTTTTAAAGCCAGTCGTGTCTGTGAAAAAATATAATAAACCGAGGAGAGCATAATACATAGCTTCACACCTTCCGAATTGTAAAAGACGTTCCAAAAGCAGTATTGCAAAAATTAAGGCCTCTATACAAGGGGATCTGACTTATCCGACATTTTGGTTCCAAAATTGCAGGGGCACAAAACTAATTTTTTATAAACAAGCCTCGTTGCAGAAAATTGGTGCCCAAGCTTCTGCTGAGTTGCCTGATTGATGCTTGATTATTTTATCTGTAAATAAAAATATTTAGATAATCTAAGTTAAAATCAAATTAGGTGTGGAAATGACGTTCATTACAGTAAACATTTCCTGAAACATTTTTGTTGAATTTGTGAATTAAGTTATCTTTCCTGCAAAGAGGCTTGTTTACCAAAACTAATTTTGTGTCCCTGCAGTTTTGGAACCAAAATGCTGGACGAGTCAGCTCCCCTTATATAGTGGCCTTAGTTTCTTTAGGACGTTTTGACGTCTCACACGAATCACGCTGTGACACAACTGAGTCTTGCTTCATGGGACTTTATATCACTGCTCGATTATCTGTAAAAGAAAGTGAACTCAGCGAGAACTGAAGGTGGAAGTAAACAAAGCAACGATACACTTGACAATACCTTTGTCTGATTGGCGATGGGATGGCGATAACAGCTCCAATCAGATAAGCGAAATATTTCTGAGAAATATCGCCAGTCCAATAAGTAATTCATGACAGTGGCATATAATGGCGCCAAACATCAACCCTTTTTGTTTACTTCCTTCTATCATTTCTCCCTGAATGCACTGTAGTGGCCCAAAACTTTGAACCTTTTTAATGGCCTCACTGCAAAGCCAACTGTCATGTTGCCTCGAACAAACACTCATACGTTGCTATTATCTGTACGTGACTCTGTAGTAAGTAACGCTTCGTGACCTTTATGCCAGTTTCACAGAATGGTCCCATTTGAGTCGTTGGACTATCAATGTTTTATTGCAAAAAACTTTTAAACTCAAAGTAAAAAAAAAAGAAAAAAAAAGATAAATAAAATTTGAATTTTTGACGTTTTCAATTCAAATGATATTTTTCGCAGTCACGAGCGTGTGTGTCTATGTAGGCGTGTGCGTCTTTGTGTAGGCGTGTGTGTGTGTATGTACGAGCGCGTTTATGTATGTTTATGTGCTCGCGTGTGTGTATAGGCATTCGTATGTGTGTGTATGTAGGCGTGTGTGTGTGTGTGTATGCGACAGTGTAGGCATTCATGTGGGTATGCATGCGTGTGTGTATGTATACGTGTTTGTGTAGGATATGGACGCAACCTGGAGACGGTTTTCGCTAGAGGAGCAGCATCGTGAGGCGGCTGGTCGACGGTGGTGCTGCAGAGGGAGGCGGGGGGGGTTGAATAAAATGATAGGAATGTCATTCAAAGGTCAAGTGAAAACATAAGCAATTCGCAATTGCACAAAAAAAAAGATAAATAAAAGAAAATGAAAAAACATCAGAACAAGGTTTAAGTTTTTCTTCCTTATATGTAAATAATGAAATTAAGAAGGATATTATATGTAAGACAGATATGCTGAAAGAGTGGATAAAATGCTTATTAAAGAAAATGCTCTTAAACTAAATAAATCAATTTCAGTACAGTAAATTCCCGAGTATCCGCGTCCTTTCAAACTTTAAAGAAAAAAAATCGCTTATAATTAACTGACTGTCGATAAATGCACACATTTTAACTCAACAAGTGCGAAATTCAATTTTAGACATTTTTTTTTATTTTCTTTTTCACTCCATTCCAATGGAGAGTGTGCCACCCAAGCCATCCTAAGGGAGAGTGTACCATCCAAGATTTTGGGGACCTTCCATGGTCACCAAAACCTTATTATTCGATCTACACAACTTACACCTTAAGATCTACACTATATACTCCACACCTTAAAATCTTCACTACTTACTCCTTAAGATCCACACTACTTTCTCCTTAAGATCTACACTACTTACACCTTAAGATCTACACTACATAACTGATTTTTAGAGCTACATTACTTACGCGCGTAATCGAGGGACCGCGCCATCTGCCTTCTTCAAAAACATTTTTCTTCCTCTCCCTTATGCGTTTTTGATGTAATATAGCTTGATCTGTTTCAATTAATCTGGGCCATTTGCTTGAGCATGTATGCAATTCGTTTGCAATGATAAGCGATCTGCTTTTAGCTATTACATATGTTTTTTACACACCCTGTTATCGTTTCAGCTACACTGTAAAAAAAATTCCGAAACGTTACTGAGTATTTCCGTGGTGCGTTTCGGGATTCATTGGTTTTTATCCACTTTCTGGAAAAATGAAGTATCATTGTCAAACAGTTTCCTGAATTGTTACAAGTTACACGAATACAGACTTCTCACTCTTGTGGAAAATATTTTTAGCTCCCAGTTTAAAGATTGACTGAGTGTGTTTATTAATTGTATCGGCATCAGTTCAACAAAAGGCCGTCCAGACTGATTCAACTCCACAAGGGAGCGCATAAGACCATGAACTGCGTAGCTTTGCAAGAATTGCAGGACAGTTAAATTCTTGATACTTTCTTGCACTTCTATCTCAGCTTTGGCAATTTTTCCAATACTGATTTTGGAACATTCTTGAGAAATCAGGAAGATGCCATGCTATTATATAATACCTACCAGAGACACAACTGGCTTTAAACGGGAAGATTTCTGAGATTTTCAGAAGGTTTCCATGATAATTACAGAAAAATTATTAACTTTTAGCGGAGCTCACTGCTGGCTATTACAAGATATGTTACTGGCAGAAATTGGTCCCATCAGCTGCCCATTGTTTTCCAGGAACGTTTCTGAATCTTTTTACAGTGTATAGTTTAAATGTATACGAGTGTTATTGATCCTAACGTCTGTATTGGTTATTATTATGGTGTTATTTTCTTAAGCTACTGCATACCATAGAGTCATTTTTACCTATTTTTCGTATTATCCGCTAATTTGCCTAACCGCAGTTACCGTGCTATCCTATTCCGATAATAATCGAGAGTTTACTGTACTTGAAATTATAAATGAATTTTGTTGAAAGAGCGGAGGCATCTTCTTGAAGAAAGCTGCTATTAAAGTTTAAGTATCTGAAATTATGCACTGTTAAAACAGAATTCTTGAAATTGCGACAAAATCGCTTATTTTTGAGAACATTACTTACTCAAAATGGCTCCGAGACAGTTTGGCTTAGAATTGAAAAGCAAGAGTTCATACTTTTGAAATATACCCTCTTCTCAAAAACGTTTCACCGTTTTTTTTTTTTTTTTTCATTTTTGAAAGACCACTTTACTCAGAAATAAGCAGACGGTAACATTTGTGAGAATAGGGCTGTTTCAAAAACGAGAAAATGTCGAATTGGTTTGATAATACGAATGCCACACCTGTAATTCTTGCAACGCTAAGTAGTCCATGCATTCCCTTCGGGAGCTTAAACATTTGAGGATGTCTTTAAACATTTTATACATCCATGACTATCTTCTGATGAAATGTTATTTTCATACTCTCCCATGCTTATTCTAAATCCATAAATCAATCGTTCTTAGAAAAGATATTCCAACTTATTATATCCTTTTCCTTACTTTTCGATACTCCTGCTGCTGCAAAAAATGAAACACAATAAAGTTTTTTATAATACCAGTTTATAGCGATTCAAGAAAAGAATTCAGAAATGATCTACATCAGACACACATACAAGACGACAAAATTCCTTGGTCTCAATTCACATATTAGGCATGTGTTGAAACAGATAAAAGTTTAAAGAGAACAGGAAACTTCCATAAATGTACTGTCCTAATACAATTTACGAGACTATAAAGAAGAAGGGAAGATTCGAACGTTGCTGGAAGGCATCTAACAGCAGAAGACCACCCCAGGGAGTTCATCGCATTTATTTATGCATCTGTTAAAATTTCCCCTCTGCGTCTTCACTCTTCCCTTGGCCGACCATATTCACAAGTGCAGTTAAAGCTTATGCCTATCTACGATGCGCGAAACAATTTGTTTTAGTAGTACTTTAGTATACCTCGTTTTTGTTCGACCATAAATTTGCTATCAATGGATGTAGCTCTTCAAATCATGTCCCCTTTGTGTAAAAATTTACCGTCGGGGTTTTCAGGTGCTAAACGAATGGATTAACCCTAATGTAGGAAATAAATAAGTACAGGCGACCCTTGCTTAACCCAATTAATTCGTTCTGTGTAGCACCGAAACCATGTTCTACGAGACTTTTTCTTAAATAATCTTTTAACTTATTTATTACACTAATTAATCATGTACGTAGTAAAAATCATGTCAATATGCATCGTGTTGTAGCGAAACCATGTTTCGTGTTACATCGTATTATATCAGACTTAGAAATAATGTGAATCAAGGGATTTGTACCGTGTTATATCGAAACCAGGTTTCATAAAAATAATGGAAAAACTGTTAGAGTTATTATCAAACATTAACAAAACGTATTAAACGAAAATGAAATCAAATCTTTTTTAAAGATAACAACTTTTGTGTTATGATCAAAACCATGAAGTATTAAATTCAAGTTTCGTACCGGTGTGATATCGAAACCGTGTTATAATAATCGCAAACTCGGTACCGTGTAAATATCGAAACCGTGTTATATTAATTGCAAACTCGGTACCGTGTAAATATCGAAACCGTGTTATAACAACCGCAAACTCGGAACCGTGTAAATATCGAAATCGTGGTGTACAAGTACCGTGTTATATGAGGGAAGCCTGTACCTTAGGTGCAAAGAAGTAAATGATGGTTAAAAACGTTTTGACGTACAAAATTAGCATATTACTGCATACACGTGTTTCGGGACTGTAATTTGGAATAATTTGGCTCGTAACTTGTACAATTCTACAATTTGCCTCGTAAATTGTAGGCTGCTTTTATCGTCTGTCTTTACATCCAAAAGCTCAGTTTTACATTGAAAAACGGATTCCCTGTATCCCCAAAACACGTATATGCAGTAATCTGCTAACTTTGCGGGTCAAAACGTTGTTTCTTACCATTTAACCCTAGAACAGTACTTTTAGTTTGAAGGTAACATTTAAACCAGTTCAGATTCCGTTTAATTCAAGGATTGGTTTTTTAGAAAGTATCAGCATTTCGTGCAAAATGTCAGCTTTTAGAGTGAAATGTAATTTTACTTTTTATTTTGAATCAATTAATAGTTCAAACTTGATTATTTTTTTTTACCTGTTTTTGGTTTCAATACACTACGCTACATGGCCGAAACAAAAGGTTACCTTAGTCACTACTTTTGGACGAAACACCCATCTTGCTGGAGTGTATAGGTTAGGCTTAGCAGTTATTGGTGGCACTCTGCATGAAATTTAAGTAGTTTTAAATGCTTCAAACTCAACGTCAAAAAGTCCGCAAAAAATAGCTTTGTCTCAAATAATTTAAACGGCATATTTGGCTGGGTTACGGATTTCAGTGACACTGTCTCTACTTATTGTATTTTAATGCAGTTGGCGGATTATATAACATCTTCTTGAAACTTTTACTGTTGTTTTATGATTTATTAAATTTCTTTACTGTTTTTTTTTTCTTTTTTAAATCTAAGATAACACTTGTACATTTGAATGGAGCTTTTAGAACGGCTGTGGCGCCAAGACTTTTCAATTCTCGACACGAACCCGTTACCGTCACTCTGTCGTATTTAGTAAATGATATTTACGTGATTTATTAAAATGGTATTCTTCTATAGACGGGGTTTTACATTAGCATTATATAACTGCCGCACTTTCTCTTCAACAGGTAATCAATTTGATTTTCAATAAAGCAAACTTATTTTAAATTGGTCCTCATACCTTATACTCCATCAATGTTCGTAGTTAAGTACATCGCATCACATTGAACATGTATATTTTTTATCTGAAACTGAAATGTAATAATTAAAAGAAATCTCATTTAAACAGTGATCATTATTTTGTCACACTTCAGATGTTTTTTTCATCGATTAATACAAAACTGTAATTCAAGTAAATAAAACAAAATAAATTGCGTTGGAGTTCTCATTTGTTCCTGTACCTGTGCTGTTCTATATTTCAAAAAAAAAAAAAAAATGCAAAGTGAATCATTTTTAAGATTATTTTGTTTTTCCCTAAGACCGCTCGAATTATTTGAGACAAAGGTTTTTTTTTCTTTTTTTTTCTTTTTTTTTTGTGGAATTTATGACACTGTGTTTGAAGAGTTCAGAACGACTAAAATTTCATGCAAAGCGCCACCTATAACTGCTAATCCTAATTTATACCCGCTTGTAAGATGACTGTTTCGTTGTTCAAAGGTGACGAAGGTAGTTTATTGTTCCTTCCATGTAGCGTAGTGTATTGAAATCAAAAGCAGATATACAAATACTTGAGTTTGAATTATTAATTGATGTTTAAAAAAAGTTAACTTATATTTCGCACGAAACATGGTCTTAATGTACGAAATGCTGATAATTTCTAGGAAACCAATCCTTGAACTAAGCGGAATTTCAAGAAAAATATCACAAATGTAATCGTCTTTCAAGTTTCTATTGTTTAATTAAAATTTTGTGATCTTATGTGCTGCTGAAACAGCCTATTTCCATTTTTCATTGTTTGAGCAGTTGGTCTTAAAAGCTTCAGAGACTATATATTTATTTATATGTAGATCAACTTACCTTATGCAGTGTTCAAGAGTCTCAGATATGTATTTATTAATAACGAATAACGAATAAATACCTTTGTGCTGATAATTAAAATAATTAATTATCCAACGATTTGAAGCACAAAATTTGAAAATTACTGCAGACACGTGTTTTGGTGCTACAAGAAACACCTTTTTCAATGGAAAGGAGTATGAGCTTCTCGATGAAAAGTCATCCAAGTCTCAAATAAATAAATAAATCTTTACTAATAATAAAGCTGAAAGTCTCTCTGTCCGGAGGATGTCTGTAGGATGTCTGGATCTCTGTGACGAGCATAGCGCCTAGACCGTTCGGGCGATTTTCATGAAATTTGGCACAAAGTTAGTTTGTAGCATGGGGGTGTGCACCTCGAAGCGATTTTTCAAAAATTCTATATGGTTCTACTTCTATTCCAATTTTAAGAACAAAAAAAATCATAAGATGGACGAGTAAATTACGAAATTATCATAACGTGGAACCGTAACATGGGCACAAGCCAATTGGCGAGATACGAAATTATCATAACGTGGAACCGTAACATGGGTACCAGCCAACTGACGAGAAAATTCACCATGCATTATTTGTAAATATACAGGCGAACCAAAAGACCTATTAATTTTTCTATTACGGGCAAAGCCGTGCGGGTACCACTAGTAAATAAATAAAAGCAGTGACGTGACAGCACATACGGGCCAAGGTCTACTGTGCCCACCTCAGTTTTACTGACCAAGGACTCTGGGGTGCAAAGCAGATAGATGCTCCGGTTAGGTAGTCAATTGAATGCGGAACTCCCCGGGTTTAGTCCTCAAGCACTTAGTCTCAGTTAAAATAAAATATTGTTTTTTTTTTCTCAAAGGCTATTTATAAGCTAAACAGGAACAAATAACTAGCTGTACTCCATCAGTCTACAAATTTTAATTAATAATTACTTTAAATTTAAAACTTTTCCTTAAGATAGCAAATTGAGAAAAAATACAATATCTTCAAAATTAAATGCTTTTAACCTTCTAACATCATTTCATTTTTCATCATTTTAGCCTTCTTTTGTTTCCTTTTTTTTCCTTTTTCTTCTTTTTTTTAAATATTTTTTTTGTTGTTTTGTTATATGTATGTATATATATATATATATATATATATATATATATATATATATATATATATATATATATATATATATATATATATATATATATATATATGTGTGTATTGATATCTCTTGGCACAACAATTACGATTTATGTGTAAATTAATCTCAGCGAACTGTGAAACTCATTTAATTCCCTAGCATAATATCATAACACAGTTTTAAGTACATGCCTATGGGACTTAGCAATAAAAAAAAATCCTAAAGTTCTTTTAAAATATTTATATTTTGCTTCTCCTCTTCGGCTGACTTGCACTTTTCATTGAAATTTCGGTACAACAACATTTTCATCTTTCTGAACTCTATAGAGAATTTAATCAGTAAATATTTAATTTTATTGTGTAGATTGTTCATTATATTTTTTTAGTATTATATGTGGGTCCGGACTAACTAATTTATTTCATTTCATTTATTTTTTTAATTTATTTGCTATCAAGAAAAATAATCCTTTAAATGTCATTCTGGTGAAAGAGTTGATTTCCAAGTTTTTCATATAGAAAAAGTGTTATTTTGGTTTCCTCTTTTTCGTTTTTTTTAATTCTTGAACTACACAATAAAAATTCTTCGCTTTTTAGAATGACTATGTATGTATTTTTGTGAAACTGCATAGGTTCACTAAACATCTTAATTTATTTAAGATATATTGAGGGATAAATTTGTACATTTGAATAAAACTCATTATGCTTTTTTATATATAGTTTTATTTAATTTTTATTAATCAACTAGAGGCCCGTCCCGACCTAGTTCGGGTTAGAAAAAAAACTATCTATCTTAATTAAATATCCTAAAGGTACTATTTAATTTGAAAATTAATAGTACACAATATATTTTTTTTCGCTTTTTTGACGCTTGAAACAAAATGATTTATCTCATTTCTAGATCAAGAGAGACCAACATATAATTCTCACTAAACAATACAATCTTAACGTATGTAACGTTGTACTACGCATCGCATAGTTCTACGTTTGATGATGGTGATGGCATAAGAAAGTTTCATTGGATATTGTAGCCACTGAAATTGGGAAATGGACTATGGGGATGCAAGGATTGTGAGATAACTGATCTGCTGCTGGTGCTGTAAGAGCAATACTCGAAATCATATTATTCCATAGTGAATTTAATTCGGGTTGAACTTCACTGAATAGATTAGACAAATTTAAGCTGTGCAATTAAATTATTGGTATATTGCTTTTAGTTTTAAAAGCTTGAAAATGAGTTGAGTACCTTATTGAAGAAGTTCTTCCAATTGCCCGTTTTTTCCTGTTAAAGTAGTATTTTTGAAGCAGATATTCAAAGTACTTTAAATGTGGAATGGTCAGTTTTAATACCTCTAAGTAAATTTCCGGCAATTCCGAACAAAAAACATCTCAAAAGCCTGTTGATTAATTTTTGGATAGTGTTGAAATTATTAATTTTTTCCAGTTCCACTTAGTATGCCGATCAACATTAATTTGCGCTCCTAATTTTCATGTACCAATTATGGTTTAATAGAATGTTTTTCGTTGATTCTCTGCGGCGGTGGTAAACAAGTCTCCTATTGAGTGTCCGCTTCATTCACAAGCTTCGCCTTTAACTTTATATCGCTTGACATTGAACGACAATCATATATTTCTAAGCTCTCCTTGCAATATGTCGCCACAGAGATCTCTCTTTTTTCTTTTTATGTTTGTCATAAAGTCTGAAAGTTAACATAGGAGTTAAAATAGTTATAAAAAACCTCTCAGTTTAGGACCGAATTCAGAAAGCTACCGTCCGAAGTCAGTTAGCTTCCAAGGTTTGTCGTCGTCTAAAAGACAGAGTTCTTAATATGCTGCTTGATAGGCTGGCATAATCTTAAACTGTTAAGCGACTTTGGAATATGTAGGACGACGGGAATTCGAAATGAATTCTTATGAGACAAAATTCAGATTAGCTATTAGGATGAATATTGTATATTCTGCTAAGAGGTGAGTCTTTTTCGATCCCCGGAAGCTCGTTTTCTTCAGAAAACTTGCTTTTTTTATATGCCTCCTTTTTTTGGCAATTTTATTCTGATAGGATATTTGTCAGCTATATTAGTTTATTACACCGTTTTTAAAAGCTTTAATGCGGTCATCATGAAGAATAGTTCTGCAAATTTATATATATATTTCCTCTTCGTTGTCAATTTTTTTCCTATCCGATGTTTTTTGTTCGTTGTTGTTTCAAGTCTTAACTTTGAAAGTGCAGTAATTGTGTGCCATTACTCTTTCAGTTGAGATTTTCTAAACTAAATGAATTTAATTAAATTCATTAGCAGATGTTTCTCATTTCAATTTTACTATGAATCAAAAACCTTAAAAGATAGCCCTAAATGCATGCAAAATTACAACTTTTAGAAACACGGATTATTAGCGTCTATCTACACTTCTTAAACTCAAAAACTAATTGCCCGAATCGAATCTTAGCTATTTTTCATTTAATTAAATTTTGAAGCGTAAACATTCTACTACTCTAACTGGCTTTTAATGTTCTAAGCTAATAAAACGTTACTGCTACATACATCTTCAGCAGCCTCAAATGCATGTAAAGCTTTGGGCAGTTCTTATGCTGGCATCACGATTTTTTTTCTTTCACGTGTTCCCATCTCTCAGCATTCCGTTCGAAGAGAACCGTTAATTATTTGGTCATTGCGAGACCGAAGCAATCGGGCTTTGATTTTACGTATATAAGAACAAAACAGTACGAAACTGGAACTGGTAGCGAAGACAAACTATTGATTAAAAAAATAGTATGACTATATATATGCATAAATTATAGCCTATGTCACTCAGTAAGAATGCACCTTTCATAAGCGAAAAATTTTTCAAATCGTTGCAGTGGTTCTAAAGATTACCTCGAACATATAAACACACAAAAATCTGCTCCCTCTCTCTCTCTCTCCTTATAATATTAGTATAGATCCATAGATGAATGATTATTTCACTAAATTTACTATCGAAAATCGAAATAAATACTACTAAAATAGATAAAGTTTTGAACTTTTTGAAAATAATCATTAACTTTTTTTCTCTCTAATCAGCTTCAATTCAACAAATCTAATAAAACATCCATAGTTGAAAAAAAAAATAACTTCAAAACCATTAAACATCTAAAATATTAGAAATCGTGCACTTTGTATAATATTTTCCTCACTCTATTTTTCAGAACCACGTGTTTACAACTTTTGCGCTGGATGGTAACGACATTATAACGTCTTTCACTTGACAAGACTTAAACAATGGTCTACTTCGTTTAAATTTTACATGTTTTGAACAAAGTTTCATATAATATAAATGTAAAAAGTTCAAAATTGGGCAAAATTTTTTAAAGTAACTCATTATGAGTAAGAATGGTAATGACAGTTTAAATTTTTTCTGAATGCTTTGATGTTAAATACACTTAATCATGAAGCATTAAATGTTCTGCACAAAAAGTCTTGATGGAAAAAGTCATGATGGCTGCTACTAAAACTGAAAGTTATTTGAGCTGTCAGTTACACCTAGTGCTCATGAAAGCACGTAAAAAATGCTGAGTGGTGATGACGCAAAACGCTGGGGATAATAGGGTGGTTCAAAAATACATGTGAAAAAAAGGTTTCTCTTAGATAACAGGACATCCCTCAATATTTTTAGACTTGTGTATATTAATCTACGGGAAGAATTTTTACTTACTATTTCAATGAAAGAGAATGTTCAACCCCCTCCCCCAAACTTCATACGTAAGGTGAGGGGGTTAAAAGTACATTAAACTGAAAAAAACAAAGCTACATATTATAATATAAGCTGGTAATATGCATATACATTGCATTTAAATAATTATTTATCGAAAAACAGCTGAGGAAATTAAATGTTTCTAAACTTGTAGCATTTTCTGTGTTACAGTTAATGTTAAATTAAGGGGTAGTTGAGCACCCTTTTAAAATTTGAATAAGAAGCTAAAACTTTTACAGCTTAATACTATTAGTAAGTCTGAGAAAATAAGGGGTATCCTGGACTTTAGCCAGAAAAATATTTTTTGAACCATCCTAGGGGATAAGTTTTAACTATGCCAGAAACATATTAAAGTTTGCAATCAAGCAAAAACGAAACTTGATTTCAAATTAGAATACTTGAAGCATTGTAAAAATCTATTTTGGATATACATTCAGGATTTTCTTTTCTACCTAGGCGGAACATTAAAGACAGAAGTTCTCATTAGAGAGAGTCGATGGCTCTCTGACAGTGGTCGTCTAACAGTGGATGGATGGACCTTTTAGTACTAATATTAAGCCTCTACAATAAATTAATATTATTTAGCACTGCTAAACGCCTGTAATTTTTTTATATGGAGACAAACAAATAAAAATAATAGAAGAAATGAAATAGACTTTTCTGAGCTTAGTAAGTTCCAGGGACATAAATTGCACCTTTTTAGAGACTTGCCCGTATGCGTTTCCTAATAAAATATATGTTCCCCGCATGTAAGTTTAGTTTTCATGCTTAAAAACTAACCAAAACCTTTTTATAAATGTACTCGCATTAGCTGGAACTTCAAAAAATTTAAGACACCATAAACATAAATGCAAAGAAAGCGAGTTTTCTAGAACGACAAAAGAGATGCCCCCAGAGGATATCATTTTTATCATATTTAGTTTTAGAATTTCCTCCTTAGCATTAAAAATTGGTGAAACCTCGTATTTGAAAGCACTGTACATTGGCTGATGTCCAATATGTACTGTCAGCTCCAAATCTTTTCATTTTTCGTCAGCGTTTCAGGAAGAAGAATAAAAAACTAAAAGTGATCGAATACACTTTTAAACAGAAATAAAAGGTTGCAAGTGAAAACTGAGTTTAAGCAGTACACCCTTATAGAAGGTAATCATCACTAATGAAAAATATTTTAGCTACCAGATTAAACAATGAATGAACGTGTTTATTAAATGCATCAGCGTAAGTTCGCTTACGGCCTGTCCTGGTTGACTAAGCTCCCAGTGAGAGCGAATAAGTCACCGGATAGCTGCAGTTATGCAAGGCAGGAGAGGGATAAGTTTGGGACTTGCTTGCAATTCCGTCTTAGCTTTGACCGTGGTTTCTTTAGTGTTTCTGTAAGAGCTTTCTTGGTAAAGCGAGAAGGTTCTAATCAATTACATTAATCCTACTACGTCAGAACCTCTGACGTCACAGAGAAAATTATTCTCCCAGACAAGAGTAAAACCCCTGTAAGAGGACAGGCCGACGTATCCGACGTTCTAGATCCAACCTAGTTTCTAGTATTTATAAATGTGTTATAACACTTGCTGGTTGCTATGCCGTAAAACAATTGATGTTCAGTTGAGTAAGATGTAACTTGAAGTCAATCTAGAAAGATTACTTAGTTCACAAATTCAACAAAAGTGTTTCGGGAAATGTTTACGGTAATGAACGTTATTTCCACACCAAATTTGCTTTCTAACTTGTATTAGTGAAATATTTTTCATTTACAGAATAAAATAATCGAATCAGGCAACTCCAGTTAAAGCTTAAGCATCAGTTTTTTGCAACGAGGCTTTTTTATCTATCTATCTATATATATAAAAATCTCGTGTCACGATGTTTGTTCGGGGTAAACTCCGAAACTACTTAACCGATTTTTCTCAAATTTCATATCAATGTGTCATTTGGTCCAACTTAAAAGATAGGATAGTTTTTATAATTTTTTACTGCAAATTTCATATTAATTATGCAATAATAGTGTGAATTAATTGTTTAGTTCTAAAAATTCTTAATAGATGGCGGTGTAAGTTAATTAATCGATATAACTCTAAAATCGTATGACTTACTGCTAAAAACACCATGATAAAAAAAGCTCAGAGATGTTGCTTAGAATTTCCATATAACGTTTCGGGATATTACAGGTTATTATTTACTTCCTGAGAAAATCAACTATATTTTTCAAAATGTTTCCTTGAATTGCTACAAATTGCAGATTTCACACCGTTGTGAAAAGTATTTTTCTCCACCAGTATCAAGATTAACTAAACGTATTTAATAGGTGTATCGGTTTCGGAGTGATTGCGGTTTGTCCAGATTGACTCAACACCCAATGAGTGCGAAAAGTTATCTGGATCACGAAGCTTTGCAAGAGTTGCAGAGGAACTACATTCGAGCTACTTGCTTGAGAGTCTGTCTTCGCGTTGGCAATGCGTGTATTAATGCTTTGAGAGCTTTCTTAGAAAAACAGGAAGGTTCCAGGCTATTATATTAATCCTGCGTTAGGCTTCTCTGCAGGTGCCAGAATCATAACTGCCCTTTTAACCAAGAAAACTACTGAATTCTTCAAAAATATTCCAGATTTATTTCAGGAAAGTTAATGAATTTAAGCGGAAAACAATTATTTTCTTTATTTTGTTCCCCAGGAAATTTTTAATATCATTAATTCTTGCAAAGATACATTCGCAACAGAAAATTGCAGTGACAATTGCATCGTCAGGCATTGCTGCTACTTTTTTTAGATGGTACACGAACAGCACATTCAGCTTTAAAGTTGCCTATTAGATATTCATAACAAACAAAACACAATGTGTATAATAAAGAAAAAAAGACGGTATGGCTGTAGTGTTGCAAGAGAGTGAAATTATAATTTGGGATGAGTGTACTATGTCTCATGAGTAAAAGCATTCATTCGAAGCACATC
This sequence comes from Uloborus diversus, assembly GCF_026930045.1. Taxonomy (NCBI): domain Eukaryota; kingdom Metazoa; phylum Arthropoda; class Arachnida; order Araneae; family Uloboridae; genus Uloborus; species Uloborus diversus. The sequence continues at coordinate 120,771,178 of NC_072738.1, forward strand.
ATAGGATTATGCAAGATTTGAATGGCAACGATAAACTTTTAGGCGAAATTGTCTGAATACTGTCTGGGGACTTCCGGCAGACATTACCAGTTATTCCGATGAAATCAACGCATGTTTAAAAAAAAACGTTTTTTATAGCGTAATGACGAGATAATGCGATTGGCCATGAACATGCGAGTATAAACGCAAAATAATCTAATCGCATAAGTATTTTCTAAGCAATTGCTGAGTATTGGAAACGGTGAAATTGAACTGTATCAAAATATACAGTACAACAAATAACCAGACAATTTCTGCACTGCCGTTGAGACGAAAAGTGAACTAATTGAGAGTCTATTTCCAGATAAATTTAATTTTTTAAAAATCATAATTGCCTCTGTAATCGCGCTGGTTTTGTAGCAGTTTTGTTTTCGGTAAACATTCCCGAACAGACAGGAATATTTGTGGATCGTCAATTGTCGACTGTCAAATACATATCCTGATGCATGTCGCAAGTTGTATTTATTGGTAGCACAAAGTCATTGGGAGTTGACACTTTCTAATGCAGGTTTGACATAAGGAGAAACAGTATTCGTCAACTGTTTAAAACAATTTTGACGACATACTATCGAACACAATCATTATTTTTTAAGGAGAAACTATATTACTTTCACTTTTGAAGACGTATTTCATAAAGTTTAACAAACACACAAATGTCCAAATCCAGATTTTACACCAGAGATGAATATGAAGCTTTAGTTTTAACTGAAGGTTTTTGCGTTTCAATTTCAAATTTACCACTTAGTTATTATGATATGCCGTCACTTGATAGTTGGGCCACCGACTTAGTTAACACTGATTTGCAACGTATAACAACAGAGCAATGACTCTGTCTTAGCTACAATTATTGCGAATAATGAGCCATTACTGACGGCTTTAAAAAAAAAGCTCTCCATTGATGCTGAACAAGTTGTCGATGAAAACGAAGCAGTAAACACTCCAAATGAATTTTTAAATTACCTGGATACACCAGGAATGCGTCTACACGATTTCCGGTTGAAAATTGGCTCAACATTTTATTCTTTTTCGCGATTTAAACCCACCTAAATTACACAACGGTACACGTTTCTACATAAAGTCAACAATATTTGTCGGAAAAGTTTAAAGGAGAAATGTTTGTGTTGCAACGTAATCCATTATTAGCGTCATAATTTTCAAACACATTTGAAAGGCTTCTATTTTTGATTCGTTTAGCTTTTGCAAAGACCATAAATAGATTTAAAGAACAAAAAATGTCTTCTTTCGGTTTGTTCTTGAAACATAAATATTTCTCTTATGTGCAACGAAATATTGCCTACTCACACGTGGAAAGTTATCATACTTTTCGTATTAGCAAAAGACTGGTTGATCAAGAACATTGTGCACAACTTAGTGCTTAGACAGTTTTCAGTTTTCAAATAATAGAAACAATAGTTCGAAGTCAATGTTATCTACTTCATTGAAAAAATTTAATTTTTATACATTTTTAATTTAGTTAGTGTATTTTGTAAAGAAGTTATTGATTACAAACTATAGAGAAAGCTAATGTGAATAAAATGTAGTGTAGAATCTAAAAGTGTATGGTGGTTTACGCTTAGTTTCTACATTCGGTTATTTTACAATCAGTTTCGATATTTAATATCACTTTCAAATTTTTTTTTTTTTTCGCGGAAGTTATACTTACAAAATTTACTAAGCGTAAGTATAGTGCTTTTTCCATAGAAAATTTAGTTAGTACTTATTGAATTCAATAAGTACTTTCTTCAGCCTGCACGGTAAAAAAAAAAAAAAAAACCCGAAACGTTACTGAGTAAAAATGTTCGATAATTGCTTGCAGTTCTGGCTAAGCTTTGGCTATGTTTGCATTACTGCTTTTAGAAGTTCCTTAATAAATCAGAAAGGTGCTAAGCTTTTTTTTTTTTTTTTGTATCCCTTCCTAAGTTTACATTAAAGTTCCAGAAACACGACTAACTTCAAACGGGAAGATCTTCGAATTTTTCAAGAGGCTTCCGAGATGATTTCAGGAAGGTTATTAACTTTTATCGGAAAACTTTCCGGGTTTTGGCTTGACATGATACTGGCAGAAATTGGCCACATCAGCTGCCCATAATTTTCCAGGAACATTTAGGAATCTTTTTTAAATTGAATAACGCCCATTATGAATCTCATATGTTATAAAATCGGCTATACTATTTTAAGCTCTATTAAAAATATTTATTTGATTCTATCAAAATAATGACTTCAAGTTTATTTTAATCCAACTTCTTTGCCACAGCAACGCGTGGCTGGGTCAGCTAGTATATATATATATCTATATATATATAAGTGGACTTTGGTAAATTTGTTCCCTAAGATCTCAAAAACTACCCGGCAGATTTGGCTGAAACTTTCACCGTTTGTTCTTTTTGGTACCGGGGAGGTTTGTAGACCAGTTCGATAAAAATCTGACTGATAGTTCCTTTTTTATTCTAATTTGTTCAAATTTTTGCATAAATGCCCCAATATGACGGTTAAAAAATACGTGCACATATTAAAATTATGTGTCCATCGAAAGCGCTTATTTTTCTGCTGAAGATGGCATCTGTTAGAAAGTTCTAAGTTGTATGAAAAACGAGTTATGGGCTTTTTTTGTTCCATATTCGAAGGCTTCCCTCAACCCAATTCATTATTTAGTGTATCATCTCAACTCCCAGTTCATAGTTAGAATTGTTGAATGTTTTTGTGTTTCGTCTGACTGTTTGACGCTTTTCTCAAGTCAAATCTTAAATTAACGTTTTTCCCCCAGATTGGCTGATAATAACTATAGATTTGGTTGATTATTTTCCATTTAAGGGGAACTTTAGTGTAATTAATGGGTTTTTTTTTATTATTTGTGCTGATTGGATTTTTTAATCATTATCCAATCTAACAGCAGAAACTTCGCCAAAATTTATGCAGGTTGATTTCAGTAGCGGATGCATTTGGCAGTTTTTTCAACTGTCACGGTTTTTGAAGTAAAAGACTATGTAATAATGTTCGTCGGCTATCACCATGTAAACAAAATATCAAATACAAATACAAATACAAATGTGACGACCAGCAACAGGCTCTGGGCCCAGCTAGGCTGGTCCTAGTATATATATATATAAAAATGGACTTTGGTAAATTTGTTCCCTAAGATCTCAGAAACTACCCGGCAGATTTGGCTGAAACTTTCACCGTTTGTTCTTTTTGGTACTGGGGAGGTTTGTAGACCAGTTCGAAAAAAATCCGATTGATAGTTCCTTTTTTATTCTAATTTGTCCAAATTTTCGCATAAATGCCCCAATATGACGGTAAAAAAATATGTGCACATATTAAAATTATGTGTCCATCGAAAGCGCTTATTTTTCCGCAGAAGATGGCATCTGTTAGAAAGTTCTAAGTTGGATAAAAAACGAATTATGAGCTTTTTTTGTTCCATGTTCGAAGGCTTTCCTCAACCCAATTCATTATTTAGTGTATCAACTCAACTCCTAGTTGATAGCTAGAATTGTTGTACTGTTCAATATTTTTGCGTTTCGTGTGACTGTTCGTGGCTTTTCTCAAGTCAAATGTTAAAGTAACGTTTTTAAACAAGATTGGTTAATAATAAATGGATTTGGGTGATCAATTTCCATTTAAACGGAACTTAAATGTAATTAATGGTTTTTTTAATTATTTGTGCTGATTGGACACTTACTCATTATCCAATCAAACAGCAGAAATCTCGCCAAAATACTTTCAGAATGATTTCAGTAGCTGATGCATTTGGCAGTTTTTTAACTGTCGCTGTTTTTGAAGTCAAAGCCTAGGTAATAATGCTTATCAGCTTTCACAATGTAAACAAAATATCGCCAATCACTGTATCTTTAAAAAACTTTTTTAAATGTGTAAAATAATCCACCAACTAAATTAGGCAAACCCATGAACAACACAAAAATGTTTCTTTTTGCACAATTTCAATCACTCGCTAAATGTTACTACTCATTTTGGAAACATTTCGGATGAAACTGTCTAGCGCCGGTGACAAAAAATATCTCAGCATCTGGCGAAAATATCTCTGTAACAAAAATTCGTAACGTATTGTTTACCTAAGTAAGGAGGGGGAGCATTATCGAAGGTATCCCAAAATGATTCCCGCTAAGGTTAAATGACACCAAGAGCCCACAATGATTGAAATGTTCCAAAATATCTAAAGTAAGTATAAGGGGATTACGGGCAGCTACATTTTTTACGTAGTTCATACTTCAATAGCCATACAGAGATGGTTTTAGACTCCATGTTTAAAAAAAAGGGAATTGACAGATAAATCTTTTTAAATATGTGAAGCTTAATTTCATATTTCAGAAATTCTTCAAATTTGTATATGCTTAAATATCGTGCTTTCGTTTCTAAATGAATACTACTTTGTTCTTTTAGTTTTATGAGTAAGGAAGACGCTCGATTTTTAATCACGCTAAAATGGTGTGTTTTGAATTCTTTCGCTTAAAACAGAAAACAAGGGCAAGTAACGATTGTTTCTCATAACTATTACTGACCCAGGCAACGCCGTGTATTTTTGCTAGTATATATATATATATATATATATATATATATATATATATATATATATATATATATATATATATATATATATATATATATATATATATATATATATATATATATATATATATATATATATACTAGCAAAACACATATATATATATAAATGGATGTTGGTAAATTTGTTGGTTAGTTAATCCCCTAAGATCTCAGAAACTACCCAGAAGAGTTGGCTGAAACTTTTACCGTTTGTTTATTTTGGTACTGGAAAGGTTTATAGACCAGTTTGAAAAAAATCCGATTGATAGTTCCTTTTTTATTCTAATTTTATTCCCAATTTTCGCATAAATGACCCAGTATGGGGGTGGAAAAAAAAACGTGCACATATTAAAATTATGTGTCCATTGAAAGCGCTTATTTTTCTGCTGAAGATGACATCTGTTAGAAAGTTCTAAGTTGAATAAAAAACGAGTTATGATTTTTTTTTCCATGATCGAAGGCTTTCCGCAACCCAATTCATTATTTAGTGTATCATCTCAACTCCCAGTTCATAGCTAGAATTGTTGAATATTTTTGTTTCGTCTGACAATTTGAGGCTTTTCTCAAGTCAAATCTTAAAGTAACGTTTTTTCCAGAAGATTGGCATGGCCAGAAGATTAATAATGAATGGGTTTGACTGCTCATTTTCCATTTAAACGGAGCTTTAATGTAATTAATGGGTTTTTTATTATTATTTTAGTAATTGGACACTTACTCATTATCCAATCAACCAGCAGAAATATCGCCAAAATTTTTGCAGAAAGATTTCAATAGCTGATACATTTGGCAGTTTTTTCAACTGTCGCGATTTTTAAAGTCAAAGACTACGTAATAATGTTTGTCACCGTTCACCATGTAAAAAAATATCGCCAATCAAAGAATCTTTAAAAACTTTTTACTGTAAAGTAGAAAAATCCATATTAGACAAATAAAATAGACAAATAATATAAAATCCTAAATTAGACAAATCCATAAACAACACAAAAACTTCCATTAATGTGACTTTATGCACACTTTCAAATTGCAGCCAAATTTTACTAGTTATTTTGGAAACGTTTCGGACAAAACTGTTAAGCATCATTTTATGATGGCCAAAAGTATCTCAGCATCTGGCGACAATATCTCTGTAACGAAAATTAGTAACATACCGTTCCACAAAGTAAGAAGGGGGAGCATTATCGAAGGTATCTCAAAACGATTCCTGCAAAAATTTAGAAACATTTTAAATCACATCAAGAGCCTACAAGAATTGAAATTTCCGAAAATAACTAAAGTTAGTATAAGGGGATTACGGGCGGCTACATTTGTTTTAGCAGTTCGTACTGCAATAGCCATGCAGAGAAGGTTTTCAATGATTTAAAAAAAAAATAACAGATATTTTTTTTCAAACATGTAAAGTTTAGCTTCATATTTTGGAAAATTTTCAAATTTGTATATGCTTAAATGTCGGGCTTTTGTTTCTAAATTAGTACTATTTTGTTCTTTACACTTATTGCTATTTTAGTTTTATGAGTAAGGAAGAAGCTAGATTTCTAATCACGTCAGAAAGGTGTGTTTTGAATTTTTTCACTGAAAACAGAAAACAAATGCAAATAGCAGTTGCTTCTCATAATTAATACTAACCCAGGCAACGCCGGGTGCTTTTGATAGTAAAAACTAATTTTGTGCCCCTGCAATAATGTGGAATTCGATGGGTTCTGATCTTGACACTGTCACTCAACGAACGATTCGCATTAACACTCATAATGAAATTTTAATTAATACTAGAACCTATGTACAACAGCTATTTGCATTTATGAAATCAAATATCAATTCTACATCTACAACTACGGCATTTTCACAGCGAACTATTCGGGCGGCCTTTTAGCGCGTCCGTCCATTCTCGTTTCCTTGGCTCTTTTTTCGCTCGTCTCGCAGACTCGTGGGATATCTTGATTCCCGGCGGCGCCGGCTGTTCCAGCCATCTCAAGGCAGTCTGGGCGCCCTGGTCTGGGCTCCTACAATAATGGAACCAAAATGTCGGATGAGTCAGTTTTCCTTATATAGTCGCCTTATTACAGAGGAGATCGGAACGAACTCCGGAGATGTGCGCATATGCGACACACTCTGTCTTGTCTAACAGAAATATATTGTAAGTGTTTTTCAGGATTTAAAGGAAGTTGAAGCATTTTCTGACGATGCTAGAATTGCTGCTCCAGACGTTAAAACTCATTTAGTAAGATTTAAAAAAAATTCTGAAAGATGTCGCGTTCATGGGCTAAAAATTAACGAAAAAAAAGTAAGTTATTTAAAAAAGAAATAGAATTTTTAGAGTATAAGATAAACTCCCAAGGATTTTTCCAAACATTAGAAAAAGTTACAGCAATTAAAAATACCGCGGAACCCAAAAATTTCATCATTTAAAAAAAGTAAAATCATTTATGGGGTTCGTAAATTTTTAATTGCTCTTTTCAAAAAAGATAGCTACATGCATGAATTAACGAGAAAGATCTTCCCTAGAAATAGGATAAAATATTTAAGGAAGCGTTTCAAAGGGTCAAAAACGAAATTTGTTCGGAAAGAATTTTGGCACATTACGACCCGGAACTTCCACTTTTGTTGCAAACTGATGCGTCACCAGACGGACTGGGAGCACTTTCACACAAGTTTCCGGATGGCTCAGAACGTTCGCTTGCTTTTGCATCTAAAACTCTTTCTTCAGCCGAACAACGGTATTCTCAAACTGACAAAGAAGCATTAGCTATAGCCTTGGCTGTAAAGAATTTTTTTCTGTATGTGAAAAATACCAAGTTTACGCTAATTACAGATCATAAGCCCTTATTGGCAATTTTTGGCTCAAAGAAAGGCTTGCATGTTTTAGCTGCTACACTGTAAAAACGATTCAGAAACGTTCCTGGAAAATAATAGGCAGCTGATATGCCTAATTTCAACCAGTAACATATCTCGCAAAAACCAGGAACGTTTTCCACTAAAATTCAGTAGCCTTCTTGAAATTAGCTTGAAAAATACAGAAATCTTCCCGTTTAAAGCTAATCGTTTCTCCAGAACTTCGGAGTAATCCCCTTCCCTATTGGAAAAAAAAATGATACCGGAAAAAAATATACCGACTTATGAAACACCGGAACCGGTATCATACTTCCGGTATGTCAGTATTTATACCGGAACCGGTGTTCCATAAGCCGGTATAATTCAGATCCCGGTATCCCATACCGGAACCGGTATCCCATACCGGAACCGGTGTTCCGTAAGCCGGTATAATTCAGATCCCGGTATCCCATACCGGAACCGGTATCCCATACCGGAACCGGTATTCCATACCGGAACCGGTGTTCCATAAGCCGGTATAATTCAGATCCCGGTATCCCATACCGGAACCGGTATTCCATACCAGAACCGGTATTCCAATAATACCGGTATTCCATGCCGGAACCAGTACTCCATACCAGAACCGGTATTCCATACTGGAACCGGTGTTCCATAAACCGGTATACTTCATATCCGGGTATTCCATACCGGGACCGGGGCTCAATACCGGAACCGGTGTTCCATTAGCCAGTATACTTCAGATCCCAGTAGTCCATACCGGAACCTGTGTTCCGGTATACTTCAGATGTCGGTAGTTCCTACTGGAACCGGTGTTCCATAAGCTGGTACTTCAGATCCCGGCACTCCATTTCCGAATGGTTGTTCTATTTTGGAATTTATTTGGTTCTTCAAATCCCGGTAGTTTTAGCCAGAGTTGTTGTTCCAACTTCAGTTGTACACCGATATTTCTTTCTGGTACTGGTACAGCACATTTCGTTACTTCCTATCGCGGTAGTATATTCTGGTGATTCTCCAGAATGGTCTGTACTGACTTATGATGCGGGAATAGACACTGGTGCAGTCCATTTTGATGTTAAAGTGTACTGGCATTGCATAAGCTGGTACGGTGCATGGTGCCAGTAGCATACTGAAGTCACTAGAATACCAGCATTGCATTAGGTATATTTACGAAGCACAATACTTTAATGTAACATAATTAAATCGACTAAAAATGCGACTTATCAATATCCAAAACTTAAAAGAAGGGATGCAAAATTACAAAATTAATCAAAGCTATATGTAGTGCATTATCGAGTAAGCGATTAAAAAGTAAATATATTTAGTCAGAACAAAAATGTTTAATTGCAATATATTATTATGAGTCCAGCCACTTCAAGAAATTCTTTAAATGACAATAGTTCTTGAGAAAATAGAGAAGATTTATTTACGACAAGAAATATCGTTAGCAACTGCTAAATTAACCATAGCAATTAGGCAAATTCCATTAACACCGTAAACTCAATGGTCACACACGTATTTACATCACAATACGCAAAAACAAATCATAAATCTGAGCATGATACGCAAAATCTGAGCATGTTTGGCACCTCTGTTTTGTGCACAAAAAGTGCACTGTACAAACAGCACACTCTGTACAGCTAAATTGTACAATACTTTTCATATGCAATCACAATGCTCAGACTTAGTGCAATTTTTTACATAATGTTTTCATTGTGTAGAGACTACTTTTTGTCCGCAATATTTAAAATGAAAAAAAAAGAAAGTGAAAATTAAAGTTTCTTAATTTTAGCATGTTTATTAACAATAAATTTATTTAGGAGAACATATCAAAAGTATTGTTCAGTTTTTGATGAAATATAAGAAATTCTAAAATAAAGCCTGTCGTGGAGTGGAAATCATCTTTGTTACCAAAAATCTGTTTATTACTCCTGAAATTCAGCAGCAGTTGTTACAACTGTTACTGCAGTTATAACTTTTTATTGAATACATTAATAAGTTAAAGTTGAACAAAATATAGATTTTAACTTACAAACATATATGGCAAGAATGTCCTTCCTACCAGGAATGATGATGAACCCCTTCCCCCAAGCAAACAAGACCCCAAAGTTGAGATCAATAAACCCTTTAAAATGTCTATGGCATAATCTGGATTAATAAATCTGGATCACTGTGTCATAACCCAAATTTAATGCTCTTTCTTGCCACAAAAGGTTTTCTTGTGCATGCTTACGATATAAAACTATATAATCAATGGTGATGCATTAAAATTTCATAATTTAGAAGCAAAAATTTCACACATTCAGTATGCATTATTAATTTAGACAACAAAAAGTAAATAATAAGCGCCACATTATAATTTTTTCCAAATATTGTAACATTCGAGTTTAAACCACTTAAAACTACTATTGTGTAGATGTTTATTCTCCAATATTTTTCAGCTGTTCGTGTCAGTTTTGTTGCTGTATAGCATAGAAAAACATAGTGTGTTATCTATATAACTCACAGCGTGTTACTGGTTTCCATGGTTTGAAAATATATTTTGATACCTATCAGATATTTTCAAATTTAAATAATTAAATGTATTGTCAAATTGTTGCTGTTTATTTTCCTACATTATTCTTATAGTATATAGATTTAAAATTAATGTTTCTTTCATTACTTATACACCCAAACCTGTTTTTATGCGATGGATGGTGACCGCATAAAAAAAAATCCCATTAAAAAAATATTGTTCGAAACTTCACAAGTAGTTATAAAAGGTTGTTTTTGCAACACAGTTAAAAAAAAAATGTGGTGGATAGGGAACGCATAAAAAAAGTCTCACAAAGAAAATAACCCCAAAATTAAACAAAATCAAAATAAACCAAGTGAAGATAATTTTGCAGACTCCTGAAAAATTTCCTGAACAAGGAAATTTTTGGGAGGTCAGTGACTTCCCATCAGGATGCCCATGTCCTCACTTGAAGATATTACTTCACACTCGTTTTATAAATAATTTTCATACACTGCACAAAAACAGGTTTGCATATAAATAAACATGTATTTAATGTAAAAATTTATTCACTTTAAATGGTATTAAATCTAGCTGATATCTACAATTTTGAAATATAATTTAATATAAGAATAAAATATAGCATAACTACAGTTGATATTGACTATATTTTGGTTATTGACTATAATATTTATATACTCTATGAAACTGATTACAAATATACACACAAGCCTTGTAAAGAATCACAGTATCATATACACAAATATAATGTTTTATGTAATATTAATACATGAAAAGCTGATTTAAAATCATAGGTTATATTAGCTTAGTTTTATTGATTATTGCTTACATGTGTTTTAATGCTTATATGTAATTTAAAATTAATGTTTTACAATAAATTTTATTAAATTTAATTGAGTTGCTTTTGCAACAATAGTAAACAAATTTTACAAAATTATAAATTTTAGAAACTGAAAAAAAAAAAAAAAACAATACCAGTCAGGGTTGGCTGATTGGACCCAATGGTTTTTTTTAAATAACCCATTTAAAAAACCCATTATTTAGCCCACTTTTCGGTTTTTTAAAATTTTCTGAGAAGTTTTTTTAAAAACATTAAATATTTTCACAATTTAAACTTCTTTTTTATTTGTTCTTCATCACTGACAGTGGACATAAAAAACAAATTTTGAACTTCAGTGGTTTTTCTTAACTCTTTATGGCATTAAAAAATACTTCAAAGATTTTAAATAAATGTATTTAACTTTTTTCTTTAACTGGTCAATAAATAACTCAAATTGTCTTGACTAAGCCCTGTCACGTCTGATTTTCTCAATATTTGTAGTTTGTACAGAAACTACTCTAGCTAAAAGGCTCTTTCATTTGAATTATTTTCTGCAAACCAACACATCACAAATCTCGAATAAGCAAGGTATATTTTTTAGAAGACAACAGGCATTACAAACGGTCAGACAGAAAACAGAATAGGATGTACAGTATTTTCATTATCTTATGAAAAAGTTTAATATTTCTTACTCTGTGCACAGAAATAGAAAATAATTTGTGGGTCCGAAAGTCATGCAATAAGTCCCTTGCTAGCACTTACCTTGGGTGGAGGGTATTGGAGACCCTCTCTCTCCTTCAGCAGCATATTGTAATTGTAGGGATATCAGCAACTCACTTGACGTGGTCTGACAAAGTTATTAAATTGGTAGATGCTGGCATCATTTGGGGCTAAGTGCAAAGACCCATAACAAAATGAAGTTAAAAAATGCTACAGGCCTATGTGAACTTAATGTAAATACAGTAACACCTTTAGTGAAAATACAGGGTTTTGTATATTTAATTTGAATTCTTGATCCTGTAATATATAAGTCATCCTTATATATTATTTCTGTAGCCTGTTTTTGGTTTCTACGCCAGATTTCCCTCAATTCTTGATCGATTTCTTTGATTTACGGCTAATTTTATAGCTTATGGTGCTGGCTACTGACGAAAAATAGACCCAAGGTCTAAAAATTGTTTCTTTCAACCGAAAAACCTGTTTTAAAGAACCAGAATAAGGTTTTCGGTCAAACTTATAACTTTAATTTGCGCCATGACCGACAGAGCTGAGTAGCTCGATCGGCAGAGCGTTCTCTTCGTAACCAGGAGATTACGTGTTCGGACCCACGTCCGGACAATCTGCACCAAAAAAATTAGAGAAATATCGCGCATTACACTGAATTAAATGAATAGCTACTATGAGGGAATAGAATAAATGAGCAGAAAATGCTCCTTGCTGATATGAAAACATTCAGTGGTTTTGTGCTAAATTACTTCGAAATTGCACGTGTTTTTTTTTTTTTTTTTTTTGAAGCTTTGGCTCTGGAAAGAAAATTAAAGCATAATGTAAGCGAAAATATAAGTAACAGGTTTAAGATTTCAGACTACAATAGAATTGTTTTTTGTTCAGAAAAAAAATAATAAATCGTATATTGAAATATATATTCTTCCAATGAGTTTTTGACTCTTTGCACAAATAAATAAAATACTACCTCAATTTGAAGGGTAAAATATATATTTTTTCTTCTTTTTGCTAAAAAACAAATAGCTTATCACATTTTTACTGCATTCGAAAAGCTACGCTTAAAAAAGAGCATAGTTCAATTTATTTTGTATTTTAACCGTGCTGTTAAATGATGAACACGTGCTGCCATCTAAGTTATAACGGCTTAAGCAGTCTGCGATAACAAATTGTAAAAATTTTCAAAAATAAAAGCATTTTTCATCAATATCTTATCTTATATATTAATCCCCTCTCATTTTAAAACTTATCAGGCTGGCCAATGACGAAAAAAAGACTTACGGTCGAAAATTCAAGTTTTCGAAATCGCCTCTTGCTGTTTCAAAACCTTGATGCTGCCTGTAGTTCTTATGCATTTTTTAAAGCAAAGTTCTAAAGCAGTTTTCCACTTTTTTACGTCGCTTTCGGCAAAAAAAATAAAAATAAAAAATAGCCTGTGTGTGTGTTCATATTTTAATAAAGCTTAAAAGCACTGGAATTAGTTGTTTGGTTAAATTGCTAAGTGTTTTTCGGTAGAGCGTTCTGCTATAAACTATCTGAACTTCGGACAAGCTTGGGCTGTCCGACATAATATCAAATTTATATTAGTATTACTCATTACATGTGCTCATAACATACACACCTAATAAAATAAATGCAGTGGGAATGCTACTTGGTGTTTCGACTCCTTTATGCAGGCTACAGTTATCACTCGGATAAGTTGATTGTTAATCGAACTGTGTTCTTTGACTACATCCAGACCACTCAACATAATGCAGGCATAAAAAAGTATTAGATTTACCTAAGGAAATCCTTTTTGTGCAGAAAAACATTTTTATTGTATGCTAAAATGTAGATGTTTCTAATAGCAGTGTTCGACCTTTTGTACAAATGAAAAAATACTACGCCTGATTATAACTACGAGTTTCACTCAGTAAACCTTTAATTTTTTATTCGCGCGAATACGATATAAGCATTAAAAGTATTATCAACTTCATTAGCAAGAAAATATTTTCTACTCCTCTGCGTTCTGCTGAAAAAACAATACATTTTGTCTACGTTCGAAAAATTACACTTAAGAACGGACTCAGTTCAACTGGTTTTGGTTTTGAATTTTAAGTGTTCGATTAAAAGAGAAACATGTGAGGGCATTTAAGCCGTAACGGTTAAAGCAACCTTCTGTGTGAAATAGTTCAATATTCAAAGATAAAAACACTTATTTTCAATCAAACTTATTATTTCTCTAGAATGTTTGTTTCAATCGCTACGTGAGATCTTCGTCATTCTTTAATCAAATTCCATGCTTTGCGAATAATTTTAAATCGTATCATGCTGGTTAATGACAAAACACAGATGCATGATCTTATTATTATTATTATTTTTCTTTGGCAAAAAGCTTTTTTGCTGTTTTTTACTACGCATTCCTTCAATGAATAGCTTTCGAAAAGGAAGGCGCAATTGCTAAGTTTGTTGGGGTGTCGGGCTGTTAGTTAGAATGGCGCCAATTCGAATACGAGCCAATAAATATCTCTTTAATGTTTCTTTTTTTCCCGTCAGATGCTGACATGTGCAGGACTGTATTTAAACAAATGTTTTTTCACATGCACAATTATTGCTTTTTCACGAGTCACCACTCAGCCACACTTTTAATGACATTTATGTTTGCATTGAAAATATGTACGATTAAAAGGGGAGCTGTGATCAAATTATCACAACGTTGTATTTAACGAGGTTTTGTTACTGATGTCTTCAAATTACATGCCTTCTCTTGTGCGCTTACTTTTTTCCGTTCTTCTTCATAATGTTCTTTGAAATTTTTTAAGAGCAAAATGCCTGATGAAACGATTCGAAGCACAGTGCGGAGTTCCGCACGGGTCGACTAGTATCTTCTTATAGGAAATCTTTGAATAACTTCGTTTATTGACGTAGAGTGGATAAATGAGATGAAAGTTAATTAGGTTGAAAATTAAAAATTTTATTTCAATTTTTTAATTATTATGACAATTCTTCTGATTACGTGATAAAGCAATTAAATTGATAGTTGCGGGGGTCGTAAAAAATGAAGTCACAAAAGCACTACAGGCTTGAGTGCTCTTAATAAAAACATAATATACCTGTAAGGAAAATATTGTGTATTTTCATTAAGAAATTTGAAACCTTGACCCTGTAATGTAAAAGTTCTCTGCTAATGGGAAATTTTTTAAGAACTTGTCGTGCACGGAACAAGAGTGGATAAATAAGATGAAAGGAAATTGGAATGAAAATTTATATTTTTAAGTGACATAGTCGAACCTCCATAACTCCAATATTTCTTTATCTCAAAGTTTTCATCAGGTCTCGAGCTTTTGAGACTGTTGTGGAAACTTCACGTAACTTGAACGTTTTAGCTGGTGCCTTGGGACTTAAGTTATCAAATTTGAGTTGACTGTATCTAAATTTTTAAATTGTCATGATAATTCTTTTGAGGACGCATGCCTCAGTTTCCGATTATTATCTTTAGATATAACAATAAGATAAACATATATTGACATATATATTTAGATAAACATATATTGACAAAAACAAATTTTTAAAATCAATATGCGTGCATTTGGAGGCATTCATTTTGTCTAACGCAGACAGTAGAGTTCCGGCACTTGAATGATAATCTGGCTGAATCTAAGAAACACCCTCAGCAGCAAGGACGGATTCAGGAATCCTTCGAGGGACAAAATTGCGCTTTAGAACTTCAATTTTGGAAAAATGGCAAGCCTATGAACCCTCTCCCTCACCATAATCCAGTATCGTTTAAAATAGTCCTTTTGGGACTGCAGTTTTGAAAAATTAACAGAGGAAAGAGCTTGAACTTCATTCCCTCACCAAAGCCTTCTCCTAAACATTACCAAAGATGATTTAAAATCGCATTTTTAAGACTTCAAGTTTGAAATTATTCCAAAAATCTTCTGATTAAAAGTTCCATAAAATTTTTGGCAGATTAACTAAAAAATAGTTTTGAAACTTTAATGTCGAAAAATTGCTTATAGAGTGCCTCCCTTGTATCCGTTCATGCATGCTCAGTAGGGCAAAAAAACCTCTACTAGCAGACTTATTGATAAATACCCATTAACAATACATTTATACTGCATCGACAAAAAATTTATCTTTGGATGCCTGTTAAAAAATCATGACCAATAATTCAGAACAATCATTTAACAGAATTCCAAGATTCTGGAATGGAAAAACTGTATGAATTCAGCAGAGTCCAGAGTATTCTTGAGAGAATTTTCTGCTTATATGGGGAGAAGAACCCAAGACAAAAAATAAGTAAAATAAACCTTTTTTAAAAAAATGAAGTGACGAAAATCAGAGTCCACACAACAATCTAACAGTGGCCTGAAAACTGCGCAACCTATGGTGTAATTGTCTATTTACTTTGCACGTTTTAGCTAGTTCTCTAATTTGTTAACATGTCCTATTTCCAGTTACTTATAAATTAAGTCATGGATATTTTCTATTTGTTTTTGTAACAAACATCTCATTTTCCTTACTGATGTGTACAGTAAGTAGAACTACTATTATCCAAATTTTTTCCAGAAAAAGAAAATTAAGACAGAAACTAATGCAAAATATTTGTAGAAGTGATTCACAAAATAAATAATCTGTCTAAGCGCTTTTCCGTCTGTGAGTTAGTTAAACACTAGCTCACACTAGTCACTTTGACAGAGATATTTAGCAAGTAATGATTTTCATTTAGAGTACAGTACATCCTTCCCGACATAATGTTTAGCACATGTTACTACACGTAGCATGTAAAAACACTCTACTTTCATTTGATAAAGAATTTAAAAATAGTTTTTCCCCATTTCAAATACAAAAATTTATTAAAATAGCATTTCTTTTCGAAAGAAATTCATTTGTCCGAGTCTACTGTAGTTGAACATTGACCAATTTGTAATTTTTCTTATTTCTATACATTTGAATTTTTAGCCTTATTCTGCTTAACTTGTTTCTTTTAGGTACAGTTACTTCTGTACAAAAGTTACTGCTACTCAACTGTGGTTTTATTTTTGTGTAAATCATGCAAAAATGTTTGGCGATAAATTTTACTTGACTGTATACAAAAAACACCGTAGAAATATCCCCCAAAAATAAATAAATGTGAAAAAAAACGGAATGAAACAAATAAAAGAAAAAGGGCTTTACCTAAAAAATATAAAAGGAACGTAACAAAAATTGCTTGTGAGCGAAATGTAAGATTTTTTTTCCCCGTTTTCTAGCGACGAAAATTAATATGGTTAAGTTCTCGGGGACTTATTTAATATGCTAGAATTAACTCAGACAAAAATTAAAAAGAACAAAGCTTAAAATTAACAAATATTTAAAAAAAAAATTAACTTTATATTAGCACCTTAAAGAATAAAACAAGGACAGCGCAACACTTGTAAAGAAATTACACGACAAAAAATTGTTAGAAATAATAGTAAGAAAAAAAATAATAAAAATTTTTCGAAAGAGACATACTGAATTGAATGAACTAAAAAAAAAAAAAAAACGTGCAAAGCATGAAGCAACAATGTAAACAAATCGACCGCATGGCTCTGTGTTAGGTTGAGTTGACTTCATTTAAGTCGGAAACTGATTCGTTAGGAGTGAAAAATGATTCATAAATTATTAAATATTAGAAAATCTAGGACGAATACAAATTAAAAAAAAACTTCGTTATGCAAACCGCTGGGATGTAAATCAATTTTGTGCCAATTTTCATCATCATACGTTGCGTTGATTTTTCAGTAGATTACTTGACCCGAAAAGCTATTGCGCAATCAAAAGTTATTCGCAGCTCCAATGCTCGAATACGCTACCTTGCGGTGATTAGTAATACTAAAGAAAAAGGTAAAACATTCCATTCCACGGTTTGATTCATACAAAATTAATTTCAAATGGAAACGCGTGGCGCAAAACGAGCCTTTATTTTTCTCTCTCCGTTGGCAACAACCCGCTTTGTTTACGTACGATCTTTGTTTACGTTCTGCAGACTCGCTTCTAGCGTTAGATGTCTAGCGTTAGAATTTGATTTTAGAATGAGTGTTTTTAATCACTTGAATATAATTTTAAAAGAAGAGAGCAGTGGACTTGGGAGTCTTTAGATGAAAGATTTAAACGCAGATCGGTCAGAAATGCTGCCAATAGGATTAGGCGCGCAAACGCACGCCGTAAACCGTGAATTGCAAACCGAGTGAGTTCTGTAAGTGTTTCCAAACATATTTCCGGTGTAATCATGCACTTTACTGGAGAAAAGAGTTGAACTAACACTGACAGTAATAAAACTGGAGAAAAATAGTAATGTATAAAAAAATGCTAATAATAACATTGATACTTATCCTCCAAATACCACTTATTTTATTCGATAGTAACGTGCCTTTTAATTCAAACGTGAACAACTTCCTGTTAGATTAGCCTTCCCAATAACTATAAATAATGCACAGAGTCAAACTTTTGATAAAATTTGTTTAGATTTTAAAAAACCACTTTTCAGTCATATACATGTCATTGTAAGTCATTCAAAGTCTTGTATCTGAAAACCCAGAAATTTTCAACTGTGTATGTAGTGAGGTATTATGATTTTCTTCTTTTAAAAAAATTCCTTTGCAAAGCCAATGTTTCTGTCGAAAGGTTTTCCCTTAACCATAATACTTACAAAAAATTAAGCTCCCTACTTACTTGGGCTGTAGAGTCGGAGGAAAAATGTCTTACTCCCACTCCAGGATTTTTAGAGACTCCGATTCCTTTGCCCAAAATTAGTCTGACTCCAGCTGTGATTCCTCAAATACTGGCAGAGCTGCGAATTTTCAGAGAAAATTACCAACTGTCTCTTGAAATTTTAAACCTTTGACTCAACCTCTTTTACCAAAAAACCACTCCAACTCCACAGCCCAGCTAGAGCTTGATCACAAAAAGAAGACGGATGACTTTGATGCAAAAACATCCGTCATTTGTATCATTTGTAATAGGTTTTTTGTTAATATTTTGGAAGATAGGATTAGCGAAACCATGCCTCTTATTATTTGGTGCTTTCTGGCAGATTCTACCAATTACAAATGATGCAAATTATGTTTCACTTCAAGGTCATCCGCCTTCTGTTCGTGGTCAAGCTTTACTAACTGCAATCTGTAAAAACTGAAGTTTTTTTCCAACCACATTTTTGTATATACAGTGAAGCACCGTTTATGCATTTTTGAAGGGACTATGAAAAAAGCGTACAAATGAAAAAACATATACTTGGTAAAGGTTAATGTATATTAGACTCTCCAGGGACCAATTTAAAAAATGTATTATTAATTAAAACGTATAAAAGGGAAACGTATAAACTGTGCTTCACTGTATTATGTTATTCCACGTAGACTAAATGAATTTATTGGACAATTCTCATTGCAAAACATGTCACTTAGTTTTGCAAAGCATTGAAGTTAAGAACTGAACAACAATGACAAAGTAAAGCAACAAATTGAATCACGAAGACCTGAAAAGCGAAACATTTCACATACTTTTGCAATGGCATTGATGTTAAGAACTGAACCACAGTGACAGAGTAAAGCGACAAATTGAATCGTGAAACCTGATTTTACTGCTAATACGTTTTCATAAAATCATTTTGACCCTGCTTTATTTATAGTCATTAGGAAGACGAATCTAACATGAAATTGTTTACGTTTAAATTTAAAAGGCATATTACTATGGAATGAAATAAGTGGTATCTGAGGTATGACATAAACATTAGTGTTATATAATAATCATTAATTTTTTTGCTACAATAATATTTTTCTTCAGTTTTATAACTATCAGTCTAAGGTCAACCCTTTTTCTCCAGTAAAGTGCATGATCAATCCATAAATGTGTTCGGAAACACTTGCGGAATTGTCTCGATTTGAAGTACACATTGTGCATTTGTGCACCTTAGCCTATCAGCAGCATTTCTGACTGATCTGAGTTTAGTTTTTTCATCCAGGGCCAGATTTGGAAATGTGGAGGCCCTGGGGGAATGAAAGAGTGGAGGGCCCTAATCAGGGTTCAAAAAAAAAAAAATCATCATATTTTGGAAAATATCCGATACATTGATATATATCCGAATTGATATATAGCGATTCATCCCTTCAGTGTGTCAATAAAATGAGTACGAAGCATTCTTGGGAACTAAACCCTGGGAGTTTTGCATTAGGCTGACCTCTTAACAGGAACATCTGCCTAGCTCCCAAGAGACCTTGGTCAGGAGGAGTGAGATGGGTACAGTAGGCCTTGGCCCTCATAAGATGTCATGCCACTGGGTTTGGTTTTTTGACTCTTAAAACACTCATCCTAACATTTTTTACTAAATCACTGCTTTTAGAGAATGTCAGAAGTTGCTTGCTCTTTGCAACTGTTAGGCATTTTAGAAAATATATACACACATTTTGACACTGAACATAGTATAATTAATGACCATGAAATGTTTTTAAGCTGCCTTAGTCTTTACAGTATGTAAACATTGTATGGTTTTTTTCACTAATTTCTTTTGCATTCAGTAAATGTAGGAAACAAAGATTATATTATGATTGTAATTTTAGTGCAAAAATGTTCCCTTACATACTTTTCTCAAAAGATAATGAAATTGCAAACTTATGCTTATAATAATCTAATGCAGGATTTGCATGTCAAATTAATTGTCCCCTTTAAATGTATGAAAATCATAAGTGTTATGAGATTCATATAAAAAACACTAACCTTTTTTTAATACAAATAAAACTAGACTAATGTATTAGTGACCTGTGAGCGAGTGTAACAATGGTATGCTTTTTGATAGGAACTGTATGGGGAAATTAACTTTAGTTTTGTTGCAAAATAAACCTTAAATTATCTGGCATGCCGAAAGATTCAAATTTCCGGCATGCTGGTCAACCTCGCTTTTCGGGGTAATATGGTATTAAAAAATCTAGATTAAATTGATACTCGTTTCAAAATTCCCCCGTAAGATTTCATACTGGCATTTAAATTTCCAGTGTGGTTAGTTACAGGTTTGAAAATTTCTAGTACGTTTAAAAACCACTATTAAAAATCCAGATTAAATTGATTCTGGTTTCAAAATTTCCAGTATGTTTAAAAACCGGCATTAAAAAATAGAGACTAAATTGATACTGGTTTCAAAATTTCCAGTATGTTAAAAACCGGTATTAAATAATCCAGATTAAATTAATACTGGTTTCAAAATTTCCAGTATGTTAAAAACCGGCATTAAAAAATCCAGATTAAATTGATACTGGTTTCAAAATTTCCAGTATAAATTGATACCGGTTTCAAAATTTCCAGTATGCTTAAAAACCGGTATAAAAAATCCAGATTAAATTGATACTGGTTTCAAAATTTCCAGTATAAATTGATACCGGTTTCAAAATTTCCAGTATGTTTGAAAACCGGTATAAAAAAATCCAGATTAAATTCATACTGGTTTTGAAATTTCCAGTATAAATTGATACCGGTTTCAAAATTTCCAGTATGTTTGAAAACCGGTATAAAAAAATCCAGATTAAATTCATACTGGTTTTGAAATTTCCAGTATAAATTGATACCGGTTTCAAAATTTCCAGTAAGATTTCATACCGGAATTTAAATTTCCGGTATGATTTTCTTTTTTCCGGTACAAATCATACTGGGTCCGGTATCATTTGGATACTGGTTTTAGGATTTTTTTCCAACAGGGTTATGTAGGGAAAATAGCAGTTCCATAAACAGTATTACAATCATGGCCAAAACTGAGCCAGAATTGCAAGTCAGTATGAAACATCTTACGTGATTGCAATTCTTGCAAAGCTACTAGTCCAATGACTTATTCGCTTCCTTTGGAAGCTTAATCAGTCACGACGAGCCGTAATTGCAATAAAATCGATGCACCTAATAAATGCTCTCAGTTAATCTTTAAACTGGGAGCTATAAATATTTTTTACAACAGATTTAAGTCTACATTCCTGCAACTTGTAGCAATTCAGGAAACTTTTTGACAATGATACTTGATATTTCCAGGAAGTGGATAAAAACCATTGAAATCCCGAAAGTTACACGGAAATACTCAGTAACGTTTCGGATTTTTTTACAGTGAACACATCTATTGCATTATGCGTTGACTCTGCAATCACTTCTATTTGACATTAATTATCGTCAAACTAAAGAACACGGCAATGCAGACTTTATTTCGCGTTTAATTACGGATTCGGAACAATTGGCTATACATGATGATATTGATATCTTCCAGTTACATCAAATTGAAACGCTGCCGGTGACAGCAAAATATTTAGCCAGAGAAACGGAAACGGATGAAGAACTCTGTCCGTTATTACGAATCCTTTAAAATGGAGATGAAATGAAGGGAAGGGAGATGGAGTACAGCCTGCAAGATGGTTGCATAATGTATGGGCAACGTCTATGCTTTCCGAAGCTGTGTAGAGAAAGAAGTTTAAATGAACTGCATCACGGACACTTAGGTGTAGTCAAAATGAAGCAATCGCGAGATCATACGTATTCTGGGCGGGGATTCGGCAGGGACATTGAAAGAGTTGCGAAAAACTGTGCAGATTGTGCAGTTAACAAAACTGACCCTCCTAAAGTAAAAGTACAACATTGGGAGTACCCTAGCGCTCCAATGGATAGAATTTATGTTGATTTCGTAGGTCCTATATTTTAACATATGTTTTTAATAATAGTTGATGCACACTCAAAATGACTAGAATCATACCCCATGAGATTTATCACTGCTTTCAAAAATGTCGAATACTAACGAGATTTCTATGCTCGCTTCGGACTGCCGATCATGTTGGTAAGTGACAATGGTCCACAATTTACGTCACAAGAATTTCAAGCATTTCTGAAAATGAACGGCATAAAAAACAAACCCACAGCACCGTTTAAACCATCTAGTAACGGTCAGGCCGAAAAGTATGTGTTTACAGTGAAGCAGTCTCTCAGAACTATGAAAATTATTCTGGAACTTTTAGGGAAAAGTTGAGTACCTTCCTTTTGCAATATAGGAAGGCTCCCAACATGACGACATTACAAAGTCCTGCTATGCTTATGATGAAAAGAGCAATTCGTACTAGGATCGACCTGGTTAGACCAGATATAAAGAGCAGAGTCAAGGAAAGAGTTCTCAAGCGAACTTATGAATTTTCAGATAGAGGACTCAAAGTAGAAGGTAAGGTTGCAGTTAGAAACTTTCGTCAATGGCATAGAAAATGGCGATTTGGAACTGTAAAAAGCAAAGACGGCCTACTACACTACATAGAAGATGTGAAGGGTCAACTCTGTCGACGTCACATCGACCAGATGCGTGACGAGGGAGATATTGAAGACGTCGACTGGGTGCGCCGACCTTCCTTTCGGAAAAGATCCAGTGACGTATGTCCTGAAAGCGGTCCAGCCGACAACGACAACAGTAATTTCCAGGGAGACCAGTCCATGTCTTCGAAGACGACTGATGTCCATCCAAGATCTCCAACCGCCAGACCTATGCCAGTTACAAGGATGCCAGACGAGCCATTAGCTGCACCTGTTCCACTTCGGCGTTCCACCCGCCCGAGAAAAAGCACCAGACAGACTGGGCTACTAAAGATTAAAAAGGGAGGAATGTGCAATATTGAACTAATCGAACTCCGCTATCGTAATCGTAGTGACGTCAGAGCCTCTGACGTCACTGGGGAAAACTTTCTCTCAGAACAGACGAGATCGGAACGAACTCCGGAGATGCGCGCATGGGCGACACACTCTGTCTTGTATATAGCATTATGTATAAAATAAAAGTTGTAATTAAAATAGTAAAGTCTAGTAGTATGATGTCTGAATGATCAGTAACCCATTACATGTCCCAGCGAGCCTAGGTTCCAAAAAAGGAACCATAACAGAAATGATGGGCAGCTAATGTGCCCAATTTCTGCCACTTACATATCTTCCAAAAACAGAAATGTTTTCCGCTTAAAGTAAGTGGCCTTCCTAAAGTCATCCTTAAATATTTCTAAACAATACAAAAATATATCCGGTTAAATCCAGTCAGGTTTCTGGAACCCTCACATAAAACTTAAGGAGATTTGAGCCTTTGACAAAGCTTTGAAAAACTTGGCGCCTTCCTGAATTTTTAAGATAGCTCCAGAAGCATTATTGCAACTAAAATCAACGTTAATAGAGAATTCCAAGAACCAAGCATTTCAATTGCTTGCTTGCAAAACTGCGGAAGCCAGAGTCTTTCTTTGCTCTCCTTGGGAGCTTAGTAAAATCTTTATAAGCCGTATCCGCTCTTTTGCTGGCACACTAAATAAATACGTTCAGTTAATCTTTAAACTGGTCGCAAAAAATATTTTCCCGTTCGTGCAATTTGGAGTTATTCAGGAAACATTTTGACAAATATACTTAATTTTCCCAGGAATACCGTTGCATTATCTTGATGCAAGTCTGTAATACGTAGTTAAAAAATACCCACCCTCACATGATAAATAGCACCTGGGACATCTAAGTGTTTACAAAAAGAAAGTGCTTCCTTTAGAAAAATTACAACAAGTTCTAGTATAACCTGTAGTTTTCATTTGCGGGGGTTATCGGTAGTTGAGGTTTTGCAAATTGCATTGCTGAGTGCTCTGAATGATTGTCAGTACCTCAGCTTTTCTCACTCCACATTCAAAATTTAAATGGTCTATAATCAACATGATTTCTAAAATCGTTTTAAAAGCAGTACAGTAGGTCCACTAATGTGGATGCTCTCGTGCTTTTTTCTAGAATACGGTGATTGAGAGCAAGATACGAAAAAAGTTTCCTTGATTTGGTTCCAATGTCAAAGATACACCAATTTTAACACCAGCATTACTGGACGTCGTATCCAAGCACATACCCCGTACGAGCCCATTTATCTATCAGTACGCTTCTGCAGCAGCGTTTTCCATGGCAATTATTTTCCTGAGTATAATTTAAAAGCACCCATCAGTTGTTCATCAACCACCTGTTGCTTTAAAGTTGTTTAACCAAGGAAAACAACAGTTCGTTTCTTGTTGAGTCTCGGGAAACAGTATTTGATGCGATGCAGTATGCTGTGTTAAGAGGATCGGAAATTTTAGTCGACGTTCAGGAAGTGCACAACACGATAAGTAAACATTTCTGTTAATCCGCTGACCATCCAAAAGCGAATTCAATAAAATCCTCGGGTTTCCACGAGAGAAGTCGTTCGTGATACGGGGAATTTGTGACCGATAAGTTCGACTAAGGGCAAAAGTAGAGCTCGAACAGAAGCTTTACGAGCTCTTAAACGTCCAGCCTTTTGTTGAAGAAAACAAATTCGTATGACTCCAAAGATGCCAGAAACGTTTGAGGCAGCCGCAAGTCCGCGCTGGAACAGATAACTTACATTGTTTTACCATTCAACAAACGCATAACCGCCAGAAAGATAGGATTTGGTCTGTAGACACTCCAAGCACCTTAGCGAATGTTAAACATTACCAAAATCCGAAGTTAGGCTTGGTCTGTGATGGAATCCACACAAGCTACACAAAATTTCTATCTTTTGTGGATGAGGTCCGTAAAATGAATCAAAAGTGTACCAGAAGGACATTTTAGAAGCTGTTGTACTTATGTGGGCCTAAAAGCACTTCAGCAATGTAGATTGGACATTTCATTTAGACTCCACACCGGTTCCTATGGCAAAAAAAACAAGAGTGGTGCAAAGCACATTATTTTTGACACGATATCATCTGTAGAGTGGACGATCTACACGCTAGACCTTAATCCCATTTATTAATTACACTTTACGGCCTATTTCAGAGTCTCCTACCCAAATTACACAAAAGTTTGGACTCTCTAAACCTTAGGGGGAATAGGATTGATTAAAGGTAAAAAACTTGCGGCCTTTGACTGAATGTTTAAATAAGCGGTTGCACCTCTGTATCAAAGCAAAAGGTGGCCAGTTTGAAACCAATTAAACTTAAAGATAGCAAAAGGTCTACTCTGCCGTGCTAAGCACAGATGTGGTATCTGCACATTTTATCAAAATTGAGTTATTGTCACCAGGTGGTCGTTAGTAATTTAATTTACCTAACTGTCAAGTTTTTTGACGATTTGTGAACGCGAAATATTAAAAAAAGCTTTAAGAAAAAATTCGTAACTGCACAGTTTGCGAAGTTTGCTAAGGCAATTTGAACGTAAGTGACAAATACTAAGCCTTTAAAGTGGTATCTGCGCAGTTACCCCTTTTTTCCTTAGTAATTTGTAGATACGACTTTAACACCTTAGTAAAGCAGCATATTTAATAATGTAGCATTTTATTGTAACACAGAATATTAAAATTAGTTTACCGTTGAATAGTTGATGCAGGTTGATAATAAAAACTAATACAACTTTGCATAATTGTTAAAGTAAATATTCAGCTTTTTTTATTTAAATGTTTATTTAAAAGGCAAATTCTAAAAGTGAAATGCATATAAAATATTCATATCGAATTCTTTCATGCAAAAAAAAGGCATTTCATTCTACGGCCAGTAATATTTTTATTTAAGTATTGCCTGCAGTCAAAATTATCTTCTTGCTCGGTAAAAATGAATCTAGAAAATAAAACAATAAAAAAAACGCATTCTTTGAATATAAAAAAACGGAAAATTGTTATGGATTACAGTTTTAACTGTCCGGAATTTAAAAAAATTTATCTTTCAGAAGGTAGATTCTGTTAGATTTGTATTAACAAAATAAAGCGAAACAGCAAAGTCCAAAGAAGGCAAATGTTTTCAGTATTATTTAATGATACATTGAGCATGTTTTACTAAGCTATTTTTATCGTATCTGTGCAGATACCCCTAAAAATGCCTAGTAATTGTCACTTACGGTGGAAATAGCTTAGTATATGAAAAGGTTTTGAAAAGAAAATTTGTCGTAACTACATTTATTAATTTTAAATTAAGATTTTTACAAAAATACTCTCTTACGGTATTTAGATAAGTTATTTACGAAACAACTAACGCAAGTTGAGCATTTAATTAAGTCATAAATCAAAGAAACGAGTTGTAAAACTTTAATCATCAATTTCTTATTTTGAGCTCAACTGCAGATACCACATCTGTGCTTAGCACGGCAGTACTGATATTATGATTTTTTGTGTAGTTTAAATTAATTTATTTTTAACAAAGTTATATGGAAAAGGTCTTGTCCGAGTTTTTTTTTTTTTTTTTTTTTTTTTTTTTTTGCCGCACCCTGTACATACTGGATAATCCAAAAGTCAGGACCACCTTGACTTAAAAATGAAACTTAACTTGACTTAAAACTTAAAAATGAATAATTCGAAAACAAATGAAGATAAAAAGATGCGGTTTGCATCATAAACGGATGGAAAAGAAGCCGGGTTTCGTCTGGCAACGAACAAAAACAGTTCTGATGGCGTGCAACAGATCGCGCTGTCGGATTTCTAATCTAGGATCATGCAAAGAAACAAACGATATGAAAAGGAGCAACGGCAGCAGGTAATGGTGGTCGAAGCTAATACGCATTGATATCCGGTCCATAGTTGAGAAAGCCCGTTTAGTTAAACTGTATTATAAGAATTATGAGGAAATAAAAAGCTATAGTGCCGTCTGTTGGTCTAAAACAGAACTATTTTTGTTTCGTTGCCACACAGAACCCGGCTTCTCTTTGATTTGTTCAGTGCCAACCGCTTCTTTATATCTTCATTCGTTTTCGAATTATTCATTTATACACGCACGCGCACACACACACACACACACACATATATACATATATATATATATATATATATATACGCTTATAGCTTATATTAGCTATACATATAGTGTTAACAATGAACGCTTATCTTTTTGCCGAATTTTTATTCACCACGTCATTTCCAATAACAAAAGAGATTTGTCCAAGTAAGAGTGAACAAAAATTGTTCCAACAACCTATTCCCAAACAGTTCATTCTTTTTTTTAAAAATAAAATAAGCATTTTTTAAATCGAATTTAAACCAAACAAGCATATTTGGCTCAGATCTTTTATAAAATACAAAAAGTTTACTGAAATAATGTTAAAAAACAAAACCGAAAGAGCAAAAAATACAAAACCTTACGCATGCAAATGTCTGATTTAATGCTCGACTATCTTCCTTAAATAAAAGCGACATCTAATGCATTAAAGATATCGTTGTTCAAGCCAACGCTAAAACGTAGCAGTAATTGGAAAATACTTTTAGCTGTTTTGATATTTTGGACAATACCGTAAATCTTATTTACCTAAAACACACAAGACTAATGGAAGCCATCCAACTCTGACCTAAAGGCCTTAGCTACAGAATGTTATCTGCATAAAAAGAATATCTTACGCATTCCCTTCTATCATACCGTAAATGGAATTGCCTTGTTCCATGAGACAATTATGTAAACAGTAGAATAAATAAGTTTTGCGTTTCACAAAAGAAACCATCGTGTACTTCAAATGAAGAAGAAAATAGAATTTTAAATTGAATTTCTCTCCAGGTACATGCAAACTAAGTTTTTTTCTCCTTAAATGCGTAGTAACTGAAGAAGAGAACTGTATGCAGAAAACTAGTTTAAATTTGAGATGTGAGTTCAAGCTTTCGGAATAGTAAATCGAGAAATAATATTATTAATGCATCTGAAGCAGCAAAAAAAATGTTTGCGTAATAATATAAACATGGATCTATTAATCGAATATTGTTATTAGAACAGTCGGGTGCAATTTTTGTTACAGCAGTAAGTTTTTGAGAATTTTTTGTGCTGTTTTAGCATATTTCCCTTGTGCCAAAAATTCCACTTTGTTCCAGTTTTCCTTTGGCGGAAAAACATCAATACTGAACGTTAAACGAATTTTCTTCCGTTTTTTTTTTTTCTTGTTGCTGTAAAAATTACATCAGAAAAAAATCCTGGTCGTTGGATTACTTTCAACGGCACTTCTCGTGTTGGTGAGCTGAATAAGAATAATAGGTAAAACTATATGGTAATTCGAAGAGGATTACAATAAGTCTTAAAAACCGCATCATCATTTTATTTCCTAAATAGCTGTACCCGCACGGCTTTGCCCGAAATAGAAAAATTAAAAGGTCTTTTGGTTCGCCTGTATATTTACAAATAATGTATGGTGAATTTCCTCTCTAATTTGCTTGTTTCCATGTTACGGTTCCACGTTATGATAATTTCGTTATTTACTCGTCCATCTTATGATATTTTTGTTCTTAAAATTGGAGTAGAAAAAGAACCACAATCGAAAAATCGCTTCGAGGTGCACACCCCCATGCTACAATCTAACTTTGTGCCAAATTTCATGAAAATCGGCCAAATGGTCCAGGCGCTATGCGCGTCACAGAGATCCTGACAGACAGAGAGACTTTCAGTATTATTAGTAAAGAAAAGAAATGTGTCCATTCATGTTTCTATATTCAGTACGAAGTAAACAAAAACAGGTTACGAAATTTCAACCCGTAACTATCAGGAGATTCTCCCAAGCTTTGAAGAAGCAATTGTCCATCCACATTAGAAAAATTAAAGTCAAAATACGACGACAAGTTTTGTAGAGTCAAATTTAACAGCACTGTAAAAAATTTGTGTACGGTTATCACTATTAATGGGCGTAGCGTTACACGTCAATTCTGAAGTGTGTAGTATCATTGTTTTACAAATTCAGATTGTTGGATTAACGTTGCACTATGGTTTCCACCAGCAGTCATTAGATCTCAAAACGCATGAGTAGAGATCAGCATCGTCGAAGAGCTGGTAATCTCTTATTAGCGAAACGAGAACTGGCCTTTGCAATAAAGTGTCTTTCTAAAGTAAAATAAACAACCAATTGGTGCATAGTTTTTGGTGAAACAGCATGAACTTGAAAGTATTGAATAAACGGATGATTGAAACAAACGCTGTAAAAAGATAAAAACAAGGGGTTTCCTTTTTGATTTTTTTATACTGTTACACTGTAAAAAAAATTCCAAATCGTCCTATTTATTCCGGTGGATTTCACGGGATGTCATCTATTTCCCCGTAAATTCAAGCATCTTTCAAAAAAGTTTCCTGAATTGCTACAATTTGCACAAATGCAGACTTTTCACTGTGGTGGAAAATATATTTAGCTACCGGTTTAAAGATTGACTAAGCGTGTTTAATAAGTACAGCGGCTTTAGCACCATTACGTTCAATACAGGTTGTTTAAATTCCCAATAACAGCATATAAGGGTCTGGATAGCTGCATCTTTGAATGGCAAGAGTTTATTTAAATAAATAACTAAAACCTATCGCGGGCTCATAAATCGCCAAAATAATATGGAGCTGTCATATGCGGTTTAAACGGAAAATGAACTGACGTTAAACTCTATTATGTTGGGAAAATTGTTCCTCAATAAAATGCGTAGTGATGCAAAAAAAAAAAAAAAAACATTTTGCAATTCTCCATGGTCGTTAAACTTTACGAACGAAGCTGACTTGTAATGTTGCTTATTTAAGGTTTCAACTACACATATTGTCGCCTCAAAGCAACAGTAGGGTATCTTACTGTTATTCCTAATATTAAATGTCTTAGGTATATGGTAAAGAACGAGCCAAAGTTGAGTTATATTTTACTGTCCTTAGAATGATCCATTTATCTACATCGCAGGTTCCGGCAGCGGCGTACAATGTGCACTCACTTTCTGTTCTGCTCTGTTATCTACTGCAAAAAGATAATGTTACAAATATCTCGAAAGCGATGAGAACATACGATACAAATATAGATAACTGAAAGTTTTTTTTCACTCAGAAGTGTTCAATGTGTACTCCTTTGGTAACGTGACTCACATCTATAACATACATTTTGGAGTGTTTTACTGTCAATTTTTTGAAATGCTACGTATATGCAATCTTTCAGTTCTGGCAATGTTGTAGGCAATGATGGTGTACAAATACTGTGTTTCACGAAACCTCATTTTAAAAAATCACATGGGGTTAGGTTTGACTATCTGGCTTGCCAACACGTAAAGGGTAAATCATCATCACCTGTTCGGCCAATTCACCATTGCGAACCGTCAGTACCGCAGCGACGTAGGGGAGTTGATAGTAAAAACACTCCCCAGAAGTCTTGTCACTGTTGCCAATCCTGATACAGTAGTTAATACAAATGTAAGGACTGTTGCGACCAAAACCACCCATTTTCTCTAGCTAGAAGGAATTTCTAGCTGCGCTAGTGTGGAACGTGCACCTTTGATTAGTTACTTATGTTCAAAAAATTTTCAGTTTATCTATATTTTTATGTATCATTTATAGTGGTAAGTGTAATAGTTTACGAAAAATAAATTTTCAAAACCGGGATATTTTCTTATACTGACCCTGTATATTTAACATTTATTTCTCACATGATCTGTTAAACATTTATAAAAAAAAAAAAAACTTTCACATTTAAAATATTCCCATTTTTCTTACAAATACCATAAAAAAATGTGCTTACCTATTACTCCTAAAAAACCAAGTAACTCACAAATGAAAATAACGTCAACTATTAGCTAATGATTATTGCTGGTGGTATAATAAATACATGTAAAACACTAGTCTTAAGTGAGAAGCAAAATAAACCATTTTTTGCCAAAGAAAAATTAATAACTAGAACATTATACAGAGATTTTTTTTTTCAAGTTTGATATATGTCATGCATACACTAATATCCTTGAAGCGATACATATGAAATAAATAAGCTATTTTGTTATTGTATTGATTTTTTCAAACATTAAAAACATTATGTTTTGAACTAAAAACCTTCATGTCAAGAAAAGTATTACAACAAAAAAAAAAAACACTAAATAAACATTTTACTAAATTATAAGTATACATTTCAAAACCAGTTTTTTTTTCCTTTATTTTTATTTATTGCAAAAATATATACTTGAGAAGCATTTGTTTGTGAAAATTGTTAAAACTATAAAAATCCATACTTTTATAGATATTCACAAAATTTGCGAACATTAAGACAGCACCTAAAGGGTATCTACCAAAGTCCTATTTGGGGAAAAAAATCATAGGTTTATATTTACAATTTTTTTTTTTTTTTTTTTTTTTTTTTTTTTTTTTTTTGCGAAAGCGAAGTAAAAGGTTTTTTATTCTTCTAAAATTGAGAGAAAAACTTGACAAAATGAAACTTTGTTAGATATAACATTATTAATAGAGGTCAAGTTTTTTTTTTTTGGTATTTTGCTGTAAAGCAATGCTAATTTTTTTTTTTTTTTCGAATTTAATTTATTAATTTAAAGTGAAAGTAAAATTTCACTGTTTAATCAATCCGTTGGAGAGAAGGACCCTTTGTATATTTCACCCTTTAAAATATACAAGACTCTGTTGCAGCTATATTTAAAGACTTTAGAAACAATTTCCAGAACCATTTTATGCTTCGGAGTTGCAATTTTTACGGTGAAAGAAGATATCCAGGCCATAATCTCCACCTTTTCCTTCATTTTAGACCTTAACAATAGTAAATGACATAATCTTTTTAATGCAGATTTATAATAAACCTTTGTGCTTGAAATAGTTTCATGCGTTTGATGATTAGATGCAACAGTCACAACCGCACTGTCATTCCATCTGTCAGGTGTAAGATAGAGTTAAGTCGCTACGATAACTCTAGGCTGTTGATATTTCAGGCTGTATGACAAAGATTTTATAATCTGGTAACGACCATTCCCTGATTATGTTACTTCAAACGGACCCAAATCTTTCAATCCAGATTATGCCAATTTTTAATGAATTGTAAGTAGTGAAAAGTAAGTTAACCACAAGACTCTTCCGTAGAGGCAATCCAAATGGCTCATTTCCCCTTCCAGAATAAATTTTCATTGCAATAAATTCCAATCTGATCGTGGATTCTAGGGCGCGTGTGCTAGGGAGTTCAAATTTAACCTTAATTACAGGTGATCATAAAACGAGAGTAATAAATCTACTTTGCTCATAACTACAACTGTGACTCAATTCTTCGTTTTTTCGGTTGTATTTCGTTGAAATGGACGCACTGAGCAAGGACTAGCAAAGGTAGAGTGTATTCATGCACAAGAAGCCTAAAACCTATTTACCAAATAAATAAATTTTTATAAAATGTAAATGTCTTTTTAAGAATAACAAACGCCTATGAAAGCATCAAAATAGCTCTCGTGTTCGGCTCAATTTTTTTCCATACTGAAAACTTGAATGCATTAAATAAAATGTTTAAACCTTTTTATCGCATAACTCATACAGATTGAAATTCATTTGTATTTTATTTTCACACTATAAAATTTACGCAAAATCAATTGTACTAAGTTTCGAATGTTTGCGAATTTTTTCCCATTATTAATGAAATAGGTAATTCACTTATGGTTTTCGTATTAACAAGCATGTTTTTTAGCTTATGAAATTCCATTAAGATATTTTTTGAATAAGATTTTGACATTACACGCTCAGATACACGCCATGAAGATATCTTGAGAATGCACTCTTTTTAAACACGCTCAGTCAATTTTTAAACGGGTAGCTAATTTTCACAACAGTTTAACAACTTGTAACATTTCAAGAAACGTTTTTGCAAAGATACTTGTTTTTACAGGTAAATAGATGAAAACTCTAAACGCTTGAGAAATAATCAAGGACGTTTAGGATTTTTTTTTCAGCGTAAAGCAATTAATTCTTATTTGAATAAATCTGGGGTGTATTTATAGATAAACATGTTGAGCTGAATTTGAAATCAATTGGCTTTTTTTTCCAGTTTCCATTCAGATTTTAATTAAGTTCATGTGATACCTCAATTTTATAGTCTTTGTTTGCTTGCAAAATAGAAATTCTTAATTGATTTCCCTGTTTATTATGGAATTGCTGATGATGTTTATCCATGCGTTTTCACAGTGGGCGTGAAGTACTCGTGGAGACATTAATTGAGCTTCTTTTGAAATAAAACTGGTTTTTGGCAACGGTTTCCGACCTAATTGAGAGAGATTCACTTCAAGTCACATTCTAACGTAATAGCATCGACCAATAAGCACCAAATTATGAATGGAAAAATAAATATGTTGAAACTTTATGAGTTGAACAGTTTTTTACATAACAGCCTCATATTACTGCTCAAGAAACTTCTTGATCATTCAATAAAAAGGAGTGAAAAGGCTGCAAAAAAAAAAAAAAAATGTTACTCTACATTGAAAAGAAATGTTACTCTACATTGTAAAAAAATTTCAGAAACGTTCCTGGAAAATAATAGGCAGCTAATGTGCCCAATTTCTGCAAGTAACTTATCTTGCAAAAAACAGAAATGTTTTTCACTAATATTTCATAACCTTACTAAAGTTATCCTGGAACATTTTTGGAGAATTTAGAAATTTCCCCAGTTAAAGTCAGTCGTGTCTCATGAATCTTCAGAGAAATTGG
This sequence comes from Uloborus diversus, assembly GCF_026930045.1. Lineage (NCBI taxonomy): Eukaryota > Metazoa > Arthropoda > Arachnida > Araneae > Uloboridae > Uloborus > Uloborus diversus. Next base: position 120,805,019 of record NC_072738.1, read on the forward strand.
TTGGTTTCATATAATAGCTTGGCACCTTCATGATTTTCCAAGAAAGCTCCAAAATATTATCGCAAGCATCTTCAAAGTTAGGACAGAATTGTAGGTAAGTATCAGGAATCCAACTCTTCTGCAATTATTTCAAAGCTACGAAATCAGAAGTTTATTCGCTCCCATTAAAAGATTAGTCAATATGGACGGGCCGTAATCGAACTGAACCCAATACTCTTAGCAAATAGACTCAGTTAGTCTTTAAACTGGATGTTAAAAACATTTTTCATAAAAGTGAGAAGTCTGCATTCGTGCAACTTGCAGCAATTCAGGAAACTCTTCGAGAAAGATTCTTGATTTTCACAGGAAGTGGATGAAAGCTTATGAAATCTCAAAACGTTTCACAGAAATAATCAGTAACGTTTCGGAATTTGTTACAGAGTATTTGAAAAAAAAAAGTTACAATAATTAAAAGCAAGAACTATTTACTTATGTTTCTAGGAATCATGTAATATTTTCAATCTCATTATTAAAGTATTTAAGAGGATATGCAAGTTAAACTGTCGTAGTAGCTCTAACTTAAACAAAGGTTCACGAAAGTTTCTCTCACGCAACTATACGAAATAGAAATGGTGCTTGACAAGTTTAGAAGGAACTTCAACATCATTAAACATACCTTTTCGCAAATCAGCATATTGATATTCTTAATATTATGTTTGGCAGTAAAAATAGCTTTAAAAACAGCACACGAAAGTAAATGTTGGTTAATGATAAGTAGGGTTAAATGATTAAGCTGGTATTGAGCAAACTATATGGCTTCCAAATGCACGATATGGAACTTCGAAAGGATTTTGGTCTTTGAGAATGAAATGTAGTGTTTTCCAAACGTGTTTAAAAGCATAGAACTTATAATACGATCTACCAAACACAATATGAAATCAACTAGAAATGATATCGTCGAGAATTAGTCTGATTTCTAGACTCACACACGTTTGCTTTATATTAAACGTCAGAACAGGATCATTTCTACCTACTTCCAATTTCATATCGCCAGATTGTGATGTATACCTTACAAAGGTATACAACCTTATTTTTATTTTAAAATAAAAATAAGGTTGCTCTTATTTTTATTTTAAAAGATGTTCATTAATTTGAGTTCTTCAAAAGATGAAAGAAAATTAAGTGGCTATAAATGTTTAAAAGATATTTTTTAAGTAAAAAAGTGCTTTTGATTAGTTCAATTAGATGTTTCAATAGTTATGACATTTAATGGTTTATTATCCGTATTCCCTCTGATTAAGCAACATGACGAAAAAATTTGGCCGATAATTAAATTTTGAGAAAAGATGAAATAAAATTTAAACAATAAATAGCATTCAAAACATCTAATAAATGAATCAATGGATGTGTCCAACTTTGCCCGCTAATGTACTAATGGGGAATAAAATATTTTATGCTAAAGAGATTAAATTTTGTGCCAGATAAGCACCATCGTGGCATACGCAACAAAATTAAGAAAACAAAACTTAATTTTTTAAAAATTGTTCGTTTTATGTCATGAACAAGATAAACCAACGTTTCCCTGTGCGGTACATCAAAATTTCAAAAGCAGAGTAAAATGGGTAAAGAAAGAATAGGATTTGCCAATTCGCTTTTCTTAGCAACAGAAACCACTGTTTCAATCGTAAATTCAAACATACTCCAGATTTGCGCAGTTAATTTGTTTCATATCATGTTTACGCTAGTTTGCGAGATAAAATGTAGCTTCTTTGTAAGCATTCCAAAATTGTGAAAACAACTCGTTAGTGAGTATTAAGCAATAATGTAACCGTCCCTAATCCAGGGCTAAGATAGAACTGCATGGAAATGTACCCGCAGCCGGGTTACCCATCCAGAGACTGCAGTTTCGTCCTTGTTTGAACTCATCAGTCTGGAACCGGCGGAACGGAGGATAACCAAACTAGAGTCAGATGTCATGTCACTGAAGTTGAGAGTGCCAACAAACTGGTAGATAAATTACATTTTTCTTACCAACGAAAATCCACAGACGTGGTGCGGTTCAACTTGTGAATTGAAGGCAAAGCTTGGTTATTAATCAGTAAGTTAACCGCCACTAAATAGTTTTTGCTTCATTACGATGTGAAATCTGAGAATAAAAAGTTAGTTTCATATCTAAATTCATTAATAGCGCGGATCTAGAAGAGAGGTCATGAGGAGCGCCCTATCATCCCTGTTTAAATCGAACAAGTATAATCAATAGCTGCATTTTGGGGACTTCGATTAATTTGCCTTAAACCGGCCATTTGCTCCCTAATATTACTCATAGGGTCTCCATTCAAATAAAATGTCCCTTGCAAAACTGCTTGTCGAACTGAATCCGCCTTTGATTCATTGGTTCTTATTTGTATTTATAAAATGCTCTAACGTTTTTGAAATGCGATTATTTTTTATGCGAAGGCTTTGAAATTCTGATGAGTAAGCTGTTTGTGTGACGAAAGTAATGTAGTTGTTTTTTAATTGTTGCTGAAAATGATTAAAAAATTAGTAATTGCAAGTTCGTTTAACAAATTAGTTTCAAGGCTGAAATCGAACAGGCATTTAATCCAAATCAAGCCATCAGTTTAAAGCATAATCCACATTGCTTAGTTTCAGCCTTGAAATTAGTCTGTTACCTTTTAAGAAAATTAGCTTTATAAACTTTACAAATAATAAAGCTGAAAGTCTGAATATCTGGATGTCTGTTACAAGTAAATCGGCTAGACCTCCGATTTTCATGAAATTTGGTAAAAAATTAGTTTGCAGCATAAAAGGGCAATTTTTTGAAAATTCGATTTTGTTCTCTTTCTATTTCAATTTTAAAAATATTTTACCGAGCAAATTATTATAACGAGGACGAACAAATTACCATAACGTGAACTAGCAAATAGCCGTAACGTGGACGAAGACACTACCATATGCGACCATGGGCGAGCAAATGCACATAGCAAATTGGCGAGAAATTCATCATCCCTTATAAAATTGACCTTTTAATTTTCTACTACGGGCAACGCCGTACAGATACCATTGATTACTAATATTTTTCATTGTTTTTGATAATAATTAACAAGGTGATTTCGAGTATTGTTTATTTCTCGCCCTGTTTATAATTTATTATCTTCATTAAAATATACATTTTTTTCTGAATATGCTTAAATTAGGAGCAAGAAGTACAAGAGCGTGACGTGAGAAAAGACTTTTGGGTGAAGTAGAAGTTTGGAATGATATAAAAAAAGAAAGAAAAGGTTTATATCTTCTATTGCGTGTGTCTTTATTACACCCATTTTTTTAATTAAAAAATAAACATTCTTATTAAATTTCTAAACTATTTCTTAGTATTTGCAAAACTTATTGTACTAAAAGTTCAGTAAGAGTAAAGACTTAACTTATGTATAACCCAAATAACACTAATTTATGAGCTAAGTAATCACATACACATGCTATGTTCCAAGAAGATTCCCCTCCGACAATAGGAACACGGAAAGGTGTATCCCTCGGAAACGCCTATAAAACTAATTTTTCGCAAAAGATTTATCCGTGGGACATTTATCTAATGGTGGAGACTAATTTACGTCGCTTTTGTGACATAAAAGTAACACATCAAGTCCCACTCTTAAGCGCCGTGTCACCGTGATGCATCGGCGCTGAAAGCAAAACGGGGCTGATGTGATGCGGCAGTGTAGCGTAACTGACAAGACAAATATGCGCTCGTGAATAACGGTATTGAAACTTGTGCCGAGAAAAATTCCCATATTTTACATTCTGCAGAAAAAGAAGCGGCGAGTTTTGAAATGCTTCCAGCTATGAGAAGTTCATGTTTGCTAAAGATATCCCTCTGAAGCGTAACAAAATATTTTTACTTGCAGTAAGAAATTTGAGAGTAAAAGGTTTAAGGCGGAAAGATGATTTAGGTTGGTTTTCTCCCAGGGATGGAAATACTGAGGCACCAGATACATAAATTTCGAATCGTGTTTCAATTTTCGTTGAGCCCTTTATCCTGTTAAGATTAAATGGAACAGACAAAAAATGAATTTCATACACACACAATAAATATTATACATACAAATACATAGACGTATAGTAAAGATGCCATATTTCGTCCACTCTAAGCTTTTAAGCCTCTGATTAGTATTATATTAATCCAAAAAATATTATGTAACACCATAAGCTTAAATACATTAAACGCAATTTGTTTTAAGTTAAAAAAAAGTTTTCGAAAAATGCACCTTTACGAGATTAAAAAGGTGTTTCCTTCCTTACATCGCTCCTCTAATACGCATACTAAAAGAGGTAATGATAGGTTAAAAACTTAGTAATGATAATAAATACAGATTAAGAATTGTATTAATGAAACACATTACGAATTGTGCATTTACAAAATACTAAATTAACAAATGTAAGATTGATTTTTTAAGACTTCGAACAAGCATTACAAACGATTTTTTTCTTCGTCCAGGATCACATGAGCACATTTTCTGTTTGCTACGAAGTGCATTGAGGCCTACGTAATTAAAATTTCTCCATGTTAGTCTTCGTAAAAACGTTTTGAACGCATCCAGTACTGTGTATCAATGTTTCCACTCCGCTCTTGGTTGGAGAGGAAATTAGGAACATCATATGCACCAATATGACGGCTCTCTGCTCTACAGGAAGTGAACCTAACCGTAGCTAAGCGGTCAGATCATTTGGTTTACAGCTTACTCTAAACGAATATGTCAAATACAATTAAATAAGCACATTTTAATAAATCCAAAAGAGCAGTGATATGTCAATTTATTATTTTTATGAAAATGTATATTAGCAGTAACGTGGAGGACGACTTGGGTTGGAATGGCTTACTATAGCAAGTGCTTTTATATGCATACGTATTTGATCCCAGAATTGAAAGAAGTGCCTCAAAATCACATTCTGTTTTTCGTGGGTCATAGGAAGGCAAAGATGCTAATAGGCAAAGGTTTTCATAATAACAGATAAAATGCGAGGTTTTTTTTCCCCCCACGTCAGGACTGAATAGCAGCAAAGTTAAACCACTCATCTTTATATATTAATAGGCAAGCTGTTTACTTTCGGTACCGATTCCTCCTCTGTTTGTGAACCGATTTCCTTCATTCTTTTTTTGTTTAGTAGCTATTGCAGAGTTTTAGTGTCATCAATAAAAAAATTTGAAATCGAACGCTAATTAACGGAAATATTAATAAAAAACGCATTTTCGTCCTAAATAGCTCTTTCTACGCGAACGGATGGTCCATTTTTTTCGAATTTGATATGCTTGAAAAGGTTATTAGCAAATTGCAATAGGTATCTAATATAGACGTGAGCATCTATGTCATAATCAACAAATCTCTAGCAGGTAGCATAATCTTGCGACATAGACGCTGACAATTTTCTGTATCTTTGTAATACATCATACATCCTTGCCTGCCCGACTGGTCGGGTTTGATCCCACGAACTTGGACGTAAGAGGACAACGCTGTAACAACATTCCAAAACGTTACAAATCGTTTCCAGCACGGTCTGGGGTTTCACGATTTTGCACGTTTTCTGTAAAAATCAAGTATATTTGCGAAAACGTTTCCTTAAGTGCTCTAAGTTGCATGAATGCAGAATTATCACAGGTGAAAAATATGTTTTGCTACCAGTGTCAAAATGTACTCAGTGGTTTCATTACATGTTTCACCTTCAGCTCAATTAATTTCCTTCCAGGTTAACCAAGCCCCAAATGCTCTCAATGCAGTCTCTGGTTAATGCAGCTGTGTAGAGTAGAACGAAATTCTGTATTAGCTGTGACCATGTATTTTCCAGACTTTCAGAAAGAAACTTTAGCCAATCCATTATTTTCCAAGAACATTCCTGATTCTTTTTACTTCCTTTTACAAAAAAGGAAGTATTGTATCCGCGAAAAAAATTTCACTCAAAATTCGGCCATATAATTTCTATTTTGATCGCCCCCGAACTAATGTTGAGTTTTTTTTTTTTTTTTCAACCCGAGAATACGCGGATAAGTGCCTAAGAACGTATAAGACACCCCCGAAATATCTATTTTGACATTCCCCGAGTTAATTACAACGACTTTTTTCGTGACTTCCGTATGTACGTATGTATGTATGTGCGGATATGCGGATGTGCGTATGTATTACTCATGAACGGTATGTCCTAGAAAGTGAAATTTGGGACGTAGACTCCTAGTGGGGACTAGTTGTGCACCTCTCTTTTTTGGTTGCATTCGGATGTTCCAAAGAGGGTGTTTCACACCTTTTTGGGGGGAAATCATTGTTAATTTCGATGCAAACTCAAGTGGTGTTATAATTTGGCGGACACTTGACGATATATCGCCAGTCTTTTGGTCGCAAAGTTTTGTTGACAACTTGGTGACAAATTTGGCGCTTTTTTTTTTTTTTTTTTTTAATCTGGTTTCAAATGGCCACTGTTGGTGATACTTAGAGTTAGCTATTGAATCACATTAAATTTTCCAATAATGGAGAAATAACATTAAATTGGTGTAAAAGGAAGTCATGTGATGTACACATCGGCTCGTTTTACATTGTGCCACTATATGTCACACTACCAGGTTAAATTTAATTTCGGTTATCATTTTAATTATCCCGCATATCATATGGTTTATAAATTCATCACGTAGTTGATAAAAGCCTTGCAATTTAAATAACTACCTTAAGCTGCAAGTTTTTTAAAAAAATGTATCCGTGCGTTTGTAACTTATTAACATCCTAAACTCTAATCTTCTGGACTTCACTTCGGAAGCCTCGCCTTTCATTACCCGGGCTAAAAATGGAAATTTCCACCTACCTTCGAAAAGAGCGTGGCATAAATTTTAAATGCGAAACACCTATTATAAACCCGAATTAATCCGCTTTTTAAATGCAGTCACGTAGTAAGGTTAAAGACAGCACTGTCATTTGCAGGCTCACCAATCGGGCCTGAGGGATGACTTCCTATGAACAGTGTCCCAACATCCTGAATTTGATTGATAAAGGGCAATTTAATGGATAAATGATCCGTCGACGAATGTAGCCTCCGCGGCTAATGCGTATCTAGAAGATATGGTTGGATTTTGGGATTATAGATGGTCTCGGTGGCTCCGCAGAAGCTAATTTAGATGGCCATTTTGTTTTGGCGTCGTTACTTAGAGTAAAAGGTTTCGGCGTGCCGGTTTGAGATAGGTGCATCTTTACGGTGATTGTACTGCGAAATTATTGCGGTTTAATGTCACTTTAATGGCTTAAAAGCCTGTTCAAGAGTAAATATGAACCACATTATGCAATTATATGCAGTTTTTCAGATTCATATCTATTTTAATTGTTGAAAGTGTAAAAATATTCATAAGACATCTAGAAATTGTTAATATGATCCCATTACCAGTGCATATACACGTTTTTAAAAATTACAAAATACTTTATTCCGTTTTAAGATGTTTAGTAAATGCATATCCAGAAATTGTGGTTGATTTTAGAGTTTGTTTATGGTCTGCATAGTTTTTAAAAGTTAATTTTATTGATTTTTTACTTCCTTCTACAAAAAAGGAAGTATTGTATTCGCGAAAAAAATTTCACTCACAAATCGACCTTATTTCCATTTTGCTCACTCCTGAATGAATGTTGAGTTTTTTTTTTTCTACCCGACCACACGTGCATTGATACCTAAGACGCCCGAAACATCCATTTTGACGTTTTCCGAGTTAATTACAACGAGTTTTCTCGTGCCGTTTGTATGTACGTATGTATGTGCGTATGTATGTCGCATAATTCAAGAACGGTATGTCCTAGAAAGTTGAAATTTGATATGTAGACTCCTAGTGAGGTCTAGTGCACCTTCGTTTTGGTTGAATTCGGGTGTTTCTTAACGGGATATTTTACTCCTTTTTGGGGGTAAATCATTGTTAATTTCGATGGAAACTCAAGTGACGTTGTAATTTGCTGGACCCTTGGCGATATATCGCCAGTCTTTTGGTCGCCAAGTTTTGCCTTTTTTTTTTTTTTTTTTTATAATCTGGTTTCAATTTGGCCATTGTTGGTGATATTTAGAGAGTTGAATATTGAATCAAATTAAAATTGCAATAATGGGGAGATAACATTAAATTGGTGTAAAAAAACTGATGTGATGACATCAGCTCGGTTTTCTTTTTTTTTTTTTTTTTTTGTCATTAATTAGACAAAGAACGCGTTTTACGCGGCTCAGTTTAAAGCAGGAGTATATTTAGGTGGCTATAGTTGGGATTAAAACTCGCGTGCTCTTACAAAAACAGTTATCAATGAAACATATAGTGCACAAGTATGTTTATGTGCAAAAATGTTCTTATGCCCCATCGTGATTGCCACGGCATTTGTACACATGTGGCAGTTGAAAGAAAAGGGATGCAAGTGCTAAAATTCAAAATTTGGAGATAACCGGTAAAAATGGGAGGAAAACATCTGCTGTGCTTTGGGGAAAGTGATAGTGTTAGTAGCTTTTGTAGCAGATTTAAATCTAAGTGATTAAAAGTACAATCTGTCAGGACTACTAATTTAACGTACACAATTACATACTCTATTGTCTAACTTATATAATATGAAGCCTAATATTTTTACCAGCTTCCTTCAATTACTGAAATGAAACAAGCAGGTCTATTTTCGTAACGGTTGAATTTCTTCCTTTATTGTTTTCAACCACTCACGTGACAAAATATCATCTAATTCAGTAACCACACATTAAAGGGGGTTGTTTCCAAAATTTAAAAGTTTTTTTTTTTTTTTTTTTTTCTAAAAGAACATTCTTAAAAACATAGGATTTAACCATTTTTTAAATAATTTGTGGAAGTTTAATATTTTTTAACAATTATTTTAATCTGCGCAAATTGAAATTCACTTTTTACGCTTATGCATCTGACAGGACAAGTGATGAAAAGCAATTCACTGATGCCATTAGCGCACAGCGCTAATTATCATGTCTGGCAACGCGGTTGACAGCAAAGCGTGAACATTTAGTGCGCCAATGCAGCTGCGGGCAAAAGTACATCAATTGTGACGGCATAAAGACCACGCCTTATTTCCGAACTTGGACATTAAAAAAAAAATAAATAAATAATAACTGTTGATATACTTTCATCAAATAAAACCTTAGATATGTACATTAAACTAATGATTAATACATAAACTATCAGGAAAGACCGAACGTCTAACTACTATCTTCTTGTATTAAGAAAAATAAAATCTCATTAAATCTAACTAGTGAAATAAAATATTTACTTAAGCTTGAAAGAAAATTGTTACAGCTTAATTTTGTTGAAGATTGTTATTCTTACATTATGTGAATATTGCTTCAAAAGAGGAGTGGTTTGAATTAAAATCTGACTAAACAAACACAGAAATTATTCAAATATTTTAGGTGTTTATTTTCTTATCATCAAAGTGCTTTAATTAATTTGTGGTTTAGGAATTTATTGAATAGTATTTTTTTAATCATTCAATAAGAACATTTTTTGTCCAGAAAATCCAAATAAAATTGAAATATATATAAACTAGTCGACCCGTGCGGAACTCCGCACTCTGCTTCGAATCGTTTTATGTGGCATTTCTCTCTTTAAAAATTTCAAAGAAGAATATTATGAAGAAGAATCGAAAAAAGTAAACGGATTTAAATAAACGGAAAAACGTAAAGGCACAAAAGAAGGCATGTAATTTAAAAACATCAGCGACAAAAGCCTCGTTAAATACAACGTTGTGATGATGTAATCACACCTCACTTTTTGATTGTACGTATTTTCAATGCAAACATAGATATCATTAAAAGTGTGAATGAGAGTGACTCGTGAAAAAGCAGTACTTGTGCGTGTGAAAAAACGGGTTGTGGCAAATACGGTCCTGGCTATGTGAGCCTGTGACGGAAAAAAAGAGGCAAAAATAAAATGATATGTATTGGCTCGGATTCGCGTTCCTATCTTATTTATTTTATTCCCGCACTTGTGTTAGTTATTGTTTCTAAGTATCCATGTAATGCATGATATTTGTCTAATTTTTCGATGCAGATAATCCGGGACGGGGCCCGAACACTCGTTCTTCTGGTTACCAGACGAACGCTCTGCCAATCGAGCTATTCTGCTCTGCCGATCACGGAGTAAGTTAAACTTATAAATTTAACTGAAAACCTGAGTCCGTTGCTTTAAAACAGGTTTTTTTAACAGAAAAAATAATTTTTAGACCTTTGGGTCTATTTTTCGTCAGTAGCCTAAACGATAAGCTTTAAAATGAGAGGTAAATCAAAGAAATCGATCAAGAATTGGGGAAGATCTCGCGTAGAAACCAAAAACAGGCTACAGAAATAATATATAAGGATTATTATTATTATTCTCTGTAAATACACAAATACGTGGGCATCAAACAATAAAGCAGCGATACAACTACATTATCCGAAACTACACAAAAATACCTGTAATTTTCTAAAAGACAATGTTGAATAATATGTATAGCATTAAAGGTACTGAAAGATTTTGTGAAAAATTTGTTGAAACAAATTCCCTTTCTGGAAAAAAGAATGTATTCGGAAAAATGTATCTATAAATATGTTGCATTTAAAGTCAAGAAGTTCTGTCTAGAACTAAACAAGCCTTCTTTCCCGTACATCTATATCGATTTTCTAGTATGTGATCAATATTCTCAAAATTAGCTAAAATTGCAAATAATTTCAAACATAACTTATTAACATTTTAAGTTGATTTCTAGAAATAAAATATGCCTCACTCATCTAAAGAAATAGATGCGTAAAAAATAAATAAACGAACAAATACAGAAGTAGCACCTTTTAAATGCAGCTAATACATTATTTTCCTTTAAAAAATATTTAATCGCTTACAAAAATAATTAAAAATAATAGCTCATTAAAATTAATACATTATATCAAAAACAAAATCGTTTGTTTCTCCCCTGTAGCCAAAACATAATTAAAAAAAGTAATAAATGTACTTTAAAAAAAAAACAATAAAATATCAACTAAAAGAAGTAATTTTCATTACCAAAGGTCTTCCCTTTTCTTTATGTTAAAACATAAAAGACTCCTAACTTCTCGGCCAAAAACTGAATACATAAATTGAAACTTTAGTGGAAATAAGAACAAATTATATCAACAATTATTATTTCACAGTAAAGAACATGGCTGTGGAGTCGGAGTCGGAGTACATCTCGTTTTGAGGTTAAGAAGTTAGAGTCCTCAGTCGAAGATTTTTAATTTAAAGACTCGGACTAGGAATCGGTCACTTTCTCTCTAAGTTCTTGTATGCCAATGTTTGCGAAGTCGGAGTCGAACTTATTTTGGGATAAAGGAGTTGGACTCGAAGTCGAAGACTTTAAAATTCCTAAAGTCGGAGTCAGTAGTTTTCGTCCGGGTTTAATATTTGCCAAAGCGACGGAGCCAGAGTCGGGGTCTGGGAGTCGAAGTCCGACTAATTTTCGGGTACAGGAGTCGGATTTGGAGGTGACGGTCAGACTGATTAAGTTCCCAAAGGGAACAAATAACTCCACGGACTGCATAGCTTTGCAAGTGAGTAAAATTTTTGATACTTACTAGTAATTCTGTCTTATTAGCTTTGGCCGTGTTTGCAATACTGCAATTGGAACTTCCTTGATAAGCTAGGATGGTGCCAGGCCATTGTGTTCTAAGTAGTCTCTGATGATCCAGAGACACGATTGACTTTAATCGGGAAGATTTCTGATTATTTCAGAGGGCTTTCAGGAAAATTTCAGGAAGGTTACTGAATTTTAGCGGAAAACGTTCCTGGTTTCTGCAAGATATGTTACTGGCAGAAATTAGGCACATCAGCTGCCCATTATTTTCCAGGAACGTTTCTGAATCGTTTTTACAGTGTGTTTAGCAAACATTAGTATGAATAAATAAAATACATAATGCATTTTGCATGTAATTATTGCGTTACTCGTTATATAATTTGCATTGAATTGCATTAATTTAGTTAATTGTTAATAATTTTTACTTATTATAACAAGTTCGGTGATGTAACTTCAGTAGGGCATTTAACCTGATGGCCTAAAGCTTTAATAATGGCCTGAAGCACTAACTTTGTTTTTGCAATTAAAAAAAAATTAAGTCGTAATTTTTGTTAGAATAGAGGGTACACGGCATCCGGACCTATGATAAGAAAGGCAGGAGTTATTATCTTTCATTTTCTGTAAACCTTTTTTTTTTTTAAACATAATTTTTAAGTTTCTACTTAGGTATGGCGTTATACCCCCACTTAATCAATGGAACTCTTATTTGACTGTATCAGTAGGTTTAACTGTTAATTTTATAGCAATCTCGCTGGGCGGCTGTTCACCGCCATCCGACAATGCACGGTCTTCGACAGGAGAAATCCATCCTTTTGACGCCGTTCGCGAAGCCAACCGACAGCGTTTAATTGCTATTTTTCTAGTAATAACCTTAGAGAAGGAATTAGTAAATGCAGGGAGACAGTCCAATCATTACCTCAGCAATTTTTCCTCCGGATCTAAATTTTTCCTAAAGCTACGAAGCCAGCGTCAGTATACACTGTAAAAAAATTCCGAAACGTTACTGATTATTTCCGCGTAACGTTTCGGGATTTCAACGGTTTTTATCCTCTTTCTGGAAAAATCAAGGATCTTTGTCAAAAAGTTTCCTGAATTGCTACAAGTTGCACGAATGCAGGCTTCTTACTGTTGTGAAAAATACTTTTAGCTCCCAGTTGAAAGATTAACTGAGCGTATTTATAAAGTGTATCGGCATCACTTCAGTTACGGCCTGTCCATGCTGGTTAAGCTCCCAAAGGGAGTGAATAAGTATGGACTACGTTTTTTTTGCAAGAATTGCAGGCGAGTAAAATTCTCATTTCTTACTTGCAATTCCTACTTATGGAACTTTCTTGATAAATCAGGAAGATGCTATGCTAATATCTTATACTTACTAGAGACTCAACTGGCTTTAAACGGGAAGATTTCTGAGTTTTTCAGGAAGCTACCATGATAATTTCAGAAAGGTTACTGAATTTCATCAGAAAACTTTCCTGGTTTTTGCGAGATATGTTGCTGACAGAAATTGGGCACATCAGCTGCCCATTATTTTCCAGGAACGTTTCTGAATCGTTTTTACAGTTTTCTAATTTTCGGGTACATGAGTAAGAGTTGAAGTTGACGGCTCTGAAATTCTAGTAGCCGGAGTTGGGAGTTGGTCTTTCCAACTAAATTTGTTTGAAGCAAATCCGCTGTTAAGTTCAGAATCTATATCGACTTTCCCGTAGGCTCTAATGTGAAGGGATTTGAACTGTTCAAAATTGAAAGGAAAAGTTTTCAATTCATAAAGATATGTTCTTCATCAAGAGCTACTTCTAGCAAAATTAGTTTGAAGCAAATTCTCCTCTAAGTTTGAGAATTATATTTACCTTGAATTTCCCCATAGACGCTGTTGTGGAGGCAAAGACGTCATGTCACGTGACTCACAACGACGAATGGTTGACTTTTTCGTGAAACTAGCGAAAGAAAACTGATTTCTTCTAATGCTTTGCTTTAAAAGCTATCTCGTGACGGGATCACTGCTTCACGAACCTCCTGCTTTACGAACCACGTCTTCTCTCCCTCCTGTTCTCAATAGTAATAGTAGATTCATAGATTGAGATATTTTTTTCTTTCAATGAAAATATAATTGTATGAAGTTAAGCATGCTTTCATAAGTGTGCCCAATCGTGTTCTCAATCAGTTCTGAAATGTGTCCTCACTCTGTTCTTAAATGGGTCCTCACTCTGTTCTTAAATGTGTCCTCACTCTGTTCTTAAATATATCCTCACTCTGTTCTTAAATGTGTTTCCAGGTTTAAATGCAACATATTTTGAGCCATACACATTAGCAAACAACTTCAGAGCACATTTCAGTGTACTTTCTTTGTAACGAAGCACATTCGGAACGCAGCTTAGTGCACATTCAGGAAATGAGAACATCTTTTCTGGATTGAAGTGCTCCAAACGTATTTCTAATGTGTACTGGAAGGTAGCAATGTATTATAAACAAAAAAAAATGTTAAGCCGTTTTTGTGTCGGAGAATTGCGACGAACAGTATTTGCTGAACTGTTTCATTCCTTTTGTATCGAATAGCACTGTCTATAAACATTTCATTACATTGAAGAACTAAAAAATAACTCTTTCTTGACAAATTTGCAGTCAGTGTTTTCTTAAACTTTCACTTAACTTAAGCCTCAATTCTAGCCATGTAACACAATATAGTATTGTCAAGAAATTAACTGGAGTGAAACGAAGTTTCCTTTCTTTTTGCTTGATGGCGAGAAGGACAATTTCGTTATTTAAGCATTTTCCTGATTAACTTGGCAAAAATCTATTTACATGTGGTTGATTTGTCCTTACTCACTTTTGTTACAAAGAACACTTCACCAGTTTGCCTAGAGGAAAAATCGGATTCTTGTTAAAGAAGATTTATCGGATAAATATTTGTATCCCAGAATTGTGTTCACTAAGTTCATTTCGCTGTCGGAAAGTTTTCTTTCCTCCAATGGATGTCTTGTTCCGTTTCGACATTTTCCAAGAGTATAGTTTAACTTATATAAAGATTTTAAAAAGAATCTAAAAGGATGATATTAATTAAATTAATATAATTTACGTTCTTTCTATTTATTTCTGTGTTTTTATATGCTTTAATAAATGTAGTTTTTAACTATATCGTAAATTTTTAGGAAATTTTATAGTTTCTCTTTATGTTCAAGGTACACTAATGGATGTTCTATTTACAGACGCTTTTAATCATTATGTTGAGCTTAGGCCTCATCCTATTTTAATCACATGCTACTCAGGGGCCCCCTAAATTTTGGGAGGCGTAAAATTCTCAATTTGCCGAATGGAACTCCAAATTTCGCCGAATGATAAAATGCGGGCAACACACGCGTACATCTAATAAAAATGGACAGTCAGGCGTTTAAAAATGGTAATATTTTAGTGCGGTTATCAAGTTTGTAGAATCGTCAGACAACACATGCCGATAAAGGAGGCATTTGGAAGGTCACAGTGACCTCTCTTGACCTTCCATCGGGACGCTCCTGATGCTACTATAGCTAGAAAAAATGCGTTGTAACTTATTGAATTCAGTGTAAAACGGAATTTATAATTTAAGTTATATAACAGAACAAGTAAATGTGTTGCATGTAATGACTCTTCAGCATTCCTTATCTCAAATTTACAGCTTTGCTGAAAGATACTCGGATACTTTGAAAACTAAGGCGTATTAACAATGCAAACTATGTGTAATGGGAAGAAAAAAGCTTAAATTAATACACGACCGAGGTGCGCTTGTGTAAGATGTAGACTACCTTCCCCAACTCAACAAAAAGCCAAGAGGAATAATAACTGAAGTCCTTTCGTCATCGATTTGGTTGAGTTTGTAATCGATGATAAACTTTCATCATATTAACTTAGAAGAACGCGTTTTCTGTACAGGATTTTCAAAGTCCTTCATTGGGTGTCTGACGTTACAAAGTTTAAGAAGTAAAACATTTCGCACTGATTTTTATTATCGCAACATTTCAGACCTGGTGTCCGGTATACCGCGCATGAACGTTTGACATCGTTACGTTGCGTCGAACGGTAACGCAGCTAATCTTTTAGGAATTGATTAAGCTACTTGATTTTTCTGTAGTTGACTCTATTTATATTCTATTTATTATTCATTAGTTGGTTGGTTCCATTAGGCTTTCTGGCGCAAAAGCATTGACAGGTTATGTTGCGCCAAACGGTTGTCAGAGAGTAGAAAAACATTCCAATAGAGTGGAACTTTGTAGGGAGCTCTTTACTATTATCTATGCAAGAATTTCTCGTTTTGGGATCGAAAACATTCCCAAATAGGGATTGTTAGATTAGGATTGACACGTGTGTTCTAGCCATGTGTTCTCATCGCAAAATTGTTTTTTCTTTTTTCTTATATATATATATATATATATATATATATATATATATATATATATATATATATATATATATATATATATATATATATATATATATATAAATATTCTTTTATTTATCATTTAAAATCCTTATTATTGTGTCTTATTATTTTTTGAAGAACAAGTTACAATGATGGTAGGGCGATTTTTCATGTTTAAAAAAAATCTTTAGCTGATATATATTTTTTTAAAATGTATTTCCAGTATATTGGACTTATCATAACTCTTTCAATTTTCCCCCTAAACTCTTAGAATTTCGTAAAAAGATATTCTTTACCATTGTACAATGTCCACTAGTTTTTTAAAATTAACTATTACATAATTAAAACTGAAGGGGAAATGAAAATTACAATTTTAAATGCAACTTATTCTTTTTAAATTATATTGTAAAATAAACTATCTTAAAATACTATGAATACAATGTTTGCAAGCCATTAGAAAATTTAAATTATTTTAATACATTTCTAACAGAAAACCAGCTCTCATTTTAATGAAAAACAGGCTTGGTTCTCTAAATGTTCTATTTCACTTAAGATGCATGCAATGTATGGATTTCAAATTATGGACACCTTATTGGTAAATTAGCAAACAGAATCAATTCACATTAAGCATTTGCAAACAAGATTCTTTCATGTGTGACATATTTACAATTCTCATATTTCACATATTTATTCAGCTAAGTAAATACGTTTAATCATAATATTTGCATTTCTAACATCATTCTTTGCAGCTTAATTAGTGTTTGGAGCTTATAAAAATGTCAAAAGCGTCTAGTCTAAATTTGATTAAATACAACATAATAAGAAGCTTTCATATTAACTCTTCTTGAACAATTATTTGAATGTTGAAATTAATAACGCCACACGTATTTCCTTCAACTTCTAATGAAAATTAAAATTTAATAAACAAGCATTTTTTAATTCTTTATTTTGAAAATTATTTTAAATATAAAACATTATCTAGTCTCTCTCCCCCCCCCCACTTATCCATTTTTATTTAAACTATTATCATGAAATGTATATAGCAAACTTTGCATTTAGATTTAATATTACCAAACGTTACATTATTTTGATGTTTTGTGACATTTTTATAATATTAGAGAATGGCACTGTCAGGTTACTATCGGCTGTTCACTATAAACGTTTAACACATCGTTGAGAACTTTTAAAAAAATTAACGTAATTCCTAATAATCGCAGCACCTTTTCCCAGCTTGAGTATCTGACGGGAAAAATAGCAGTTAAAAACTCCAGAGAAGGAGCAAATCGAAGTTTGTTTGAAAATAAGGCTGCCAAAGCTCTTTCTTTGATTGTTTGGCATCCAGTAGTTACCTTTAATACAAATCTAAGAATTAAAAGAATATAATTTGTTTTTGTTTTTCAGGCGCGTTTATTCACTGGGTAATTGCCTTGATATTTTTTTCTGTGATTTTTAATAGTTACTCATATTATTAAAATGTTTTAAGTCTCATGTAGCTAATGCAACAATTTGAACGATATTATGAATTTGAAAAATTAAAATAGGGGTGCTTCTTTCAGTCAAAAGTACCACTTTTAGTCATTCAAAACGATAGAACAAGTTTAAAAAAATCGCATGAAGCCAGAAAATATTAACATTTTCCCAACATTTAGTTTTTAATTAACTTTTTACATTGTCAGATTTCTAAAACAAAATGTTTTATCGTGTGACGTCGCAATTGAAGACAGCTATCTTAAATCGGGGCGCGAGGTTTTTCTTTTTAGGCAAGAAATCACCTTTTAATGATTTTTCACTGCGATCAGTTATTTGCGGAAAGAAAATTGTTAGTTCTATAAAATATTTAAATATTCATTTAGCGAAGGTTAACAATGTCATGAAACTTTATTCTGGTAACCCTAGCGAGTTGTTTACTTGTGACGTCAGCACCAAAAATGGAACCGGCGACTGAACGTCTTTTAAGATTGATTTTTAAAGAGAAAATAAGTCAAAATTAAGAAAAAAAAAGTTCAAACCATTTTTTCGACCATGCTCTTTCATATTTTTTTTTTAAATGTGAAACAACCCACTTGTGTAGCGTTCATTTACTGGTCATCCTACTCTAGACTAAAGCTCCTTTACATTGAACTATTTTTGTCACATTTACGAGAACAGAATGAAATATTTGATGTCTAAGCACAAAAAAATTATGAAATTAAAATCATTTAAAAAAAAAAAATATGATAGTTAAGATATAATTTTAAAATAAAATGAGGCATTGTTTTCTCCCTTGTTGCATTAGTTATTGTACGCGCAGTTTTGCTTTTTAGAGGCACAAAGTTAATACAATCATCAATATGCAGAAAAGGTTTCCCTGTGATATTTAAACAACGAAAATTTCTGTCGGGTAATTTTGCACATGTAAGGAGGGAAACCAGTTTAGGGGGCAAAAGTTTTAGTGTTTTTCGTGAATGTTTTTTAAAAAAAAGAAATTATTAAAAGTTCTTTAAACTTGGAGGATACTTTATTCATCTTGCGAAGTACACCTTGTAGTTTTTCAAGTCATTTTCACCAGAAACATTGGCGAAGCTGCTGTCCATGGGCGGTCGCCCTCTTTGGGAACTTAATTAGTCTGAACGGGCCGTACACTAACTGAACCCTTTATAAATACACTTTATTAATACGTTCAGTTAATCTTTAAACTGGGAGCTAAAAATATTTTTCCCAACAGTGAGAAGTCTGCATTCGTAAAACTTGTAGTCAGGAAACTTTTTGACAATGATACTTAATTTTTCCAGAAAGTGGGATAAAAACCATTGAAATCCTGAAATGTGACATGAAAATGCACAGTAACGTTTCGGAATTCTTTTACAGAGCAACATATATCCTCAGAATGTAAATCTAATTATGAATCCTTGAGCTAGAATGCCCACCAGTTGAAAAAAGTTGTTTTGGTAAAAACGCGTTTGAAAACAGCTACTGTGAACGTTTTCGAATCTCCACAGCCAATTAAGTGCTCATTAGCATCGAAACTAATCGGAATTTTTCACTAAAATTTTGTTCAATAGTTTTACTAACATTAAATGACATACAAAAGTGAATTTTTTGACCCGTCTAAACTGACTCCCCCCTTAAAACAAATTACAACTTAAAAATAAATAAAATCTATTAAACTTTTTAAATGTTCCATAATTTTTATCCATGTAATTAATGTTTTTAATAGAAATTTTCAGGAAACATTACCTTAACATGTATCTGTGTATTATGACAATCGATGTAACTAAGAATAAGTTGCAGTTTCGTGAAATAATATATAATTCCCGAACCAAAATACAATTAAATGTGAAATATTTAAGATGGCAGAGCTTTTTCAAAATGAACAAATCGGATTTTTTTTTTTTTTTTTTTGAAAATTACAATACATAAATAAAGAACATTATTTTTTCTTTTTTTAATTACACTAAAACAGTATTTTTTATTTTTGGCAGTAAATTTGTGTGTTCAAAAAAATGTGGAAACATTTTTCCTTTTTTTTTCTTAGGGCAAAGTGAAAGTAAAATAATTCTCTAGTAAATTATTATATATGATATTATGAAAACATTTTTTATCAAATAAATCATTAAATAAAAGGTTGAATGACTAAATGGAAAGATAATGAAAAATAAATTGATAATTTAATTTATTTATTTATTGATATATGAAAAACAATAAATGAGTAAGTAAAAGAGTGAATGTATAAGAAAATAAATGAATGATGAATAAATAAGTGAATTGCCAAATGAAAGAATGTAAATGGATTAATTAAGGGGGTCCGGAACACAAAAATCGTCAAATTTTGTATTTTTTTTTTTTAATCAGGTGAAAAATTACTCCATTTTTTTCTGCTTTAAAGGACGTTTGAATCTTGTTTCTATCTTAAACAGAACGAAAGATGTAATCATTTTTGTTGCTTGCACCTAACTAATGTGTACTTAACTTTAATCTTTAATCGCGTTTTTTTCCATGATGCAATTTTTCCTGATTTCTTGCATTCAAACTCTTATAAGACAGGAACCGATAAAGATAAGGTAATGAAAATTGGAGCTTATTTTTTAAAACAGTTTACTTTTCTTTTTATTCGGCGAATTAAAAAAAAAGTTTACTGCAAAAATTATGATTTTTTTTTAAGTATTTTTGAATTTTTTGAAATTTTTCTTCAGATATTTTTTATTTTTTATTGAATCAATATTTTTAAAATCTCCGAATAAAAATTAAAGCTTAAATATTTGTGCGTAATTCATTTTTAAAAAATTGAAAATTGATCAAGAATATTTTGAGTTATAGCAATTTAAAAAAACCCATTTCTTTAAAAAAAATAATTAAATTCAAACAAAATTTTTTTTTCATATTTATGTTATTATTTTGCTTATTAAATAAATGGTGAATCAGTGCAAAAAATTTCAAAACTCTAAAGTATATAATAAAAAAAATTCAAAATGTGTCCCCGACCCCCTTAATAAATGAATACGAAAGTGATTTATTAAACGATTCAGTGAGTAGACGAAATAAACTATTTCACTTTGCGCCATCCACTTTGCCCCGCATGTACTTAACTAATTGTACAAAATTTTTTAAATACAAACATGTTTAATATTAACTAAATAAATACTGCACGTAATATTAGAATATCTTAATTAATATCTAAAATGCATATAATATGAACTTTATTAAAATTTATAAGAACAAAAATTGTTATTGACTTACAAAAATTGTTACGCTATGATTATCACTTTTTGAAAATTTCCTGTATTGTCATATGCTTTAATCTTCAGCAGTATTTTTTTTTCCTTACTAGAATAGACTACACGTGTAACGACATAGTTAAAACATTATCAGATAGGTGGCACTAGAAGCCGAGTAAATATTTCACCATTTCACTTTGCCCCGCTATTTCAATTTGTCCCACATTTCTCTACTTTACAAATCAGTTTATAAGTAATGGTGCAAAACTTCACATTTAACTGTATTTTTCATTAATAGGCCTAAAATATTGTTATTCAATCCAGAATAATGTTAAAGACGTTTCTCAACAGCGATAAAAAAAACAGCTTTTAGCTGCTTATCCGATAAAAGAGCTTTTGCCGGATGTCTTTTCATCCATAAGCTCATTACTTTTTCCATTGAAAAAGGCGTTCCCTGTAACGCTGAAACACGTGTCTGCCGTAATTGGCAAATTTGTGCTTTTTTTAACGTTGTTGGTCTTACTTTACTATTCAGTCCAAAAGTATTTATTTATCTTAAAGAATATTTGACTTAGATTATTTTGCACAATGATAAAAGAGGGGAAAACGATAACTTGAATATTAAACGAAAGCAATAGTTTTTCAATGTTACATAATTTTTACCTTTGCAATTACTTTACAAAGTAAATTATGATTAATTAAACGATTCCCTTACATTTAACTTGATTCTATTATTAGCAGAGTGCACAAATTGTATAATATTTTTGTAATCCTAAATAATTCAAAGGAAGTTTTTCTACCGTTGTAAAAAATCAGTTTACCACTTATAACAAAATTTAGCTGCATCACATAACAGTTTGGAAAGAGTATTTCAATTCAACAAAATATTTTTTTTTCCTTTTATTGCACTTAATATTCTAAACTCATGTTTTTATTTGCCATAAGAGCACAGAGTTAATAAACTACATTAAGCATTAAAAACCACATTAAGGTATTTAGATTTTTAAAAAAATTGACTTAGGTTATTTTGTACATTGAAGAAGGGGAAAAACTATTACTTAAATATAAAAGTGAATGATTTTTTTTTTTAAGTTACGTAACTTTTACTAGAGTAATTCTTTAAAAAAAAAATGATTAATTTAACGATTCTCTCACATTTACTAACTTGATTTTATCATTATTAGAGTGCTAAAATAAAATGAATATTTTTAAACCGCGAATATTTCAAAACAATTTTTTCTACTACGCTAAAAAATCAGTTTACCACTTATAGCACAACTTCAGCTGTTTCAAATCTCTGCCCTCAGCGCTTTGCGGCAGAATGTAAAATATAGGAATTTTTCTCCGCCAAGAGTTTCAATACCGTTGTTCGGAAGCACATATTTGTCTTGTCACTTATAGTAACCTGAAATATGGCCTCAGCCCCATTTGGCTGGCTGTGTCCATGTATCACCAGGGCAAAGCGTTCAAGAACGGAATTTGATGTGTAACTTTTATGTCCCAAAAGCGGCGTAAATTAGTCTGTGCCATTAGATAAATGCACCTGGTATAAATCTTTCACGAAAAATTAGTTTTATAGGTTTCTCTTCGATACATGTGGAGGTTGCTCCCTTTGGCTTGTAAAGTGCGTAGAATCTGCTGGCACTTTCGGTATACTTTCTTTGTAACATTGAACAGGTGTTTTACACAGTTGTGATTGCAGCTTTTATGTCTTGTGGGGGGAAAATATTTTGTTGGCATAAATTTGCTTTGTATCAAAATATTTATTTAAGCAAATAATGTTATTACTAGTAAAATTTTATGACAAATAATAAAGATAAAACTTAATTATTTTAAGTATATTATTTTAAATCATAAACTGTCTATTTACATATCTTTTTCCCGATTATAAGTAAAAAATGATAATAATATGAAGATTATTACTTTCCAACCTAACAGAAGTAAAAATATCATCAACGAAAATCATGGATTAGTTCATTGTTGCTCCATAAACCATGTTTTATTTCTGATAAAATACCATTCCTTTTATGCGGTTATACTACTTGATAACATCTCTCTTCCAGTGTATGAAAATTACAAATAGCATTGAAATGAGAAAAGGATAATAGATTTATATTTTCAGTAAATATAAACCTATTATCGTTTTTGAAACTGCATCTAATGTATTGTTTTCCGTAAAAAAGTTTTTAATAATTGTCTAAGAAAACAAAAAAAAAGTAAAAAAAAAGCACACTCAAAAAAAATATATATTTTTTTTAATTTTTAGATACCCTTTCTTTTGGATCAAAAACAAGAGACTCGGGTTTTACTATTCCCCCGCTGCCAAAAAAAAAAAAAATAAAATAAAATAAAAAGATTCTTAGGCAAATAAACAAATAAATAATAAAATATCCTCCTGAACAAATACTGTTGGTCAAAATCGTCTGCACAGCTATTTCTTTCTGATAAAAAATAAAGCACAACGAGTTTAGGTTGCCAAAAATGAAATTGATTAAATAAAACTTTAGAATGGCAATAAAAAAATCCTCTCAACAAGCATTATCTCATAGTAAAAATCAGGGCTGTGGAGTTGGAGTTGGAGTCGGCCTGAGTTTAAGGTAAAGGAGTCGGAGTAGGGAGTAGACGGCTTCAAAATTCAAACAGGAATCAGTCATATTTTCCCTCCGAGACAGTATTTTTGCCATAAGACACTGCGGAGTTAGGGTCAGAGTCGGAGTCGTTCTAGTTCTGGAGTACAGGAGTTGGAGTCAGATTCAAAGCTCTTAAAATTCTAGTGGATTGTAGATTCGGGAACTGGTAATTTTCCCAGCAACTCCACAGCTCTTGTAAAAGCATTTGCACTTAGAGTTTCTTTCTTTTTATTCAGTTATATTTATTTCTGTCTTGCTCCAATGTTAGGGCTGCGAAATATTGTATTGTTATTTCATTGATAACATTGTTTCTACTGATTGAAAGCAAAAATTGAGCACACGTTCAGAATCTGCATAATTATTTGATTGCAAAAAAATAATTTTTCGGGTTGTCGTTAATGTTAAAATATTTTTAATTGTTCAAAAAATACGCTTGAAGTGACTAAGTCAAAAAACCTTTTCTATGTATGTTTTTCGTCAAGAGCTTTTTTTAACGTAGTTTGTTCGAAGCAAATCCACCTTTTAAGTTCGGGATCTATAGTGACCTAAAGCTTTCACGTAGGCGCTGATGTTCAGTTTTTTCGAACTGTTAAAAATTGAACGAAAAATTGTTCAAATCAAAAAGTGAATAATGAGAATGAAGTGTTGCCGAAATCTTTTGAACAAAAAAAAAAAAAAAGATTTGTTCGAATATAACTGTTCTCACAAAAGTTATTAAGGGAGAACAAATCATATCCAAACCCTACGTTCTAATTTTTAATTTTTCTACATTTATTAATTCTTTTAAACTTATGTTTGACGTTTTCAGTTCTTAGCAGTATTTTTAAGCCTCACTCAGCCTTCTATGACGCAATTTTCTTCTTTCTTTTACTTTCATGGAAAAGTAGGCAAAAAAAGATAGAGTGAAAAGATTTGTTAGCTCAAACATTTTTTGATCTCACCATTAATAAAATGGTTAAATTACTTGCTCAAACGGAATATGTGAACCGAGTGCAAACAAAAACGTTACATTTAGGAGGATAATTGAAAGCTTTTTTTAGCTTTCTTCTGCTTATCCAAGTGTTTAGTAGAAAAATATTTCTGCTTGAAAAATGAATATTGTTCACACTGTAAAAAAAAAATCCGAAACATTACTGAGTATTTCCGAGTAACGTTTCGGGATTTCAATGGTTTTCATCCATTTCCTAGGAAAGTCAAGTATTATTGTCAAAACGTTTCCTGAATTTCTACAAGTTGCACGAATGCAGACTTTTCACTGTTGTGAAAAATATTATTACCTCCCAGTTTAAAGATTAACTGAGCGTATTTTTAAAGTGCATTGGCTTCAGCTTGATTATGGATTTTCCAGACTGATTAAGTTCCCAAAGGAAGCGAATAAGTTCACGAACTACGTGGCTTTACAAGACTTGCAGATGAGTAATGTTCCTGACATTTATTTGCAATTCTGTCTTAGTTCTCGCCGTATTTGCATTACTGCTTTTGCAACTTCCTTGATAAATCAGGAAGGAACGAAGCTAGTATATTATACTTTGCTAAGTTTACACTAGTTTTGCAGAGACACGACTGGCATTAAACGGGAAGGTTTCAGAATTTTTCAAAAGGTTCCAGGATAATTTCAGGAAGGTTACTGGATTTCAGCAGAAAACGTTCCTGGTTTTTGCAAGATATGTTACTTGTACAAATTGGGCACATCAGCTGCCCATTTTTTTTTCCCAGGAACGTTTCTGAATCGTTTTTGCAGTGCACGAACAGAACCACGCCTCAAAAGTTAGTATACGTCATATTTTCAACCAATAACAAACTGCCCACTAGCGAAACACAAAATCAATTTTCTTCATCAGGGACACAGCGTTTCATTCAACACTGGAAATATAAAAGACAGTTACAAATTTATAATTACAAAATTTGGAAGGAATGATAGTAGACTTTGATTATACAGGAAAATTCATTCACTTCAATTATAACATGTTGACACTACGAAATCACCAGAACATTTATTCAGCATATCTTAAGTAAATTCATTATACCTGTGCGTGTAGCAACAAACCTCGGAAGCAACAAACTTATTGCTTCTGAGTTAATTAATCATTGATGCTAATGAACGTGTCAACGACTGCTTTGTTTCTCAAATTTTAAAGCAAACAAGATGCTATTCTTACTCAGATTACCTGACTTTTCTGCGTTGTTTATTTGTAAACTGTCACATCAACCGAGAATGAATTACTTTTATAAATGAAATGTAAGATACAAATGTGTTAATTACATCGAATTAAAGTGTTTTCTAATTTGCAACGAATTTTTGAGAGAAATTGGTTGTATATTTTTGAGCTAGTGAAAGCAGTTTTTGTTGAATTTGCTGTAACTTCGTTAGGATTCGTTATCACCTGAAACACTTAACTGGCCAATTCGCACTTAATATCTTCAATGTTTCTTTTAATATGAGCCATTCGATTTAAAATCAGGGAGGGCGCGTCACATGATCAGCACATATATTTTTTTTATTAAATTACAGTAGTTTACAACAAAAGAACTCATAAAATATTCCAAGAGGATTTTGAAAGAATTGTTTTTCTCCAGTTCGAGCCTTTCAAAATTCTGCCACAACGCAAAAGAAACACCCACACTCACAAAGATAATTTTTTCACAACCAACAAGTTACTAAAATCCGAATTATTTGAAGAGGAAGGTCTTCCAAGCAACTACAGAACGTGTATCACGCATTATTAACAGTACCACCGGCCTGCGTGAATTCAGAAAGAATATTTTCAACTGCAGGAAATTTGTTCACTAAAATGAGTTCCGGGCTTAGTAAAAACTGAATAGATGCATTGTGTTTCTTTGCTATTATTGATTATGGTATTTCTTCCTTAATTTTATATTTGATCACAATAAGCAAGTAATGTACTTTTTGAACAAAAAAAGTAAAAAATATGACCACGAAACATTGTTTTGGAATGTTTCTTGGGAAATTTCTAACACCGGTGTTAATACCGGTATTCCGGTTTTACGCTAAAAAAATACCGAATGCCGATATCGAATTTAGTACCAATGAAACTTATGAATTTTCATCTACAGTTTCAAGTACTCTTCCCTCATCATCATTATTATTATATTTCAAAACTGATACTATTGGTTTATGGTAATTAAAATAGGGAGCAAATAATTTTGGTGCGAATCTATTTAAATATCCTGTAAAGACTGAATCAATTGTAGTTTTATAACTCGTTGTGCTAAGATTGCGATCATTGGACATCGCTGCTAAGCAGTAGTAGATTTTAGGTGGGCGGGGGACAGGGGGCCCGTGCCCCACCCAAAAGAATGAATTAATTTCACTATTTTATTTATTACTTTTTAATTGACCTTTCTTTTGTATTTTCTTACGTCGTTAATTAAAAAGAAAACACATACAGTATATTTTGAATAAAAGCGTTTTTGCTTGCTAAAGAAGTATTACGGGAGTCAGAGGCCCAGAGTTGCAGAATACGTTTAACTCACAGGTTTCGAATTCATAGACCGTGTTATCGCGATTTGTACTACTAGTTCTTCTTTGATGGAATCTATAATTAACTTTTTTTAATGTGTAGAAGCCCTTAAATGAGTCATTTTGATCCAGGAACCTATTTGTGAAATAATAGATTTCTTTTTCAGCTTATGAAAAATGAAAAATGAAAGATATCATATGGTAGTTTCTTGGAAAAACCATAATTTTTTTTGAAACGTCATGTAGTATCAATATGCTATCTCAATTGTATCATGGCCTTAAGAACAAATCAGCAACTGTTTTGAAATTCACACAAAAATAGTTTCTGAGTTCTTCAGTAAAACTTATATGTTATGAAGTTATTATTTTCTTTATAAATTAATTAAAAAAAACCTCTAGTGAGGTATGAGTTTATTTAATAACCTTGCCCTCGTGTTATAATCATTCTGACAATGTTCCTAAGTAAAGCCGCTCATTGTCTAGCATCTCGGTGACATTATATTGGGTTTAGTATTTAAATGGCTGGAAACGTTAAAAATGTTTTCAATCCACATTCAAAGTATATTAGTGCATAATTTTCATGTACTTAGAAGTCGATTCATTGAACTGAAGGAATCCTGAAAAAAGAATAATAATAATAAAATAAAAATAAAAAACACTCATATTTAAAAATAAAGTTTTTGAAACTTTGTTAAGAAACATCGAAGACGGCGGCGGGGTGGGAGGGAGGCTGTTCAATTTCCCGTGCCCCCCCCTCCCCCCCCCCCCAAAAAAAAAGTTTTTTCTGTATCCGTCCCTGATGTTAAGTTATTTATTTTATATTCGAAACTGAGACCGAAACTCACAATCCCTGAGTCCGCAATCCAGCGGCTTAGCCATTTGGCCAACCGGGCGCTCGCTTAAAGACGTCCAACGCATCTAAAGAAGTTTTCATTTCAAAGCGGCTCATGCGCTGCATCCCTGATCTCGGTCCCTGAACAATATCGCAAGTTCAATTGTTTTTCCCAATTTCAAAAAATACCTAACGCGCCTAAAGAAGTTTCCACTTTAAAAACCTCTGACTCAGACAGATTAGAAACATAACACTAATGTGAAATGATAGTTGTTTCTTACTTTTCAGTTAGAGTATGATATCGTTTTAAACTTATCTATTCTATTTGATACTGTCACAAGACAGTTATATAGTTACTGTTGTATTCCATCTTTTGTTATCTAGTCTACTATGTATAGTTACTACCATAGATAAAGCAGACTGACTGCAAGGAATACACATATTTTTCTTTTTATTTTAATCACTACTAAAAAGAAAAGTCTATGTACTGTATAAATTATTGTTTTACAAAATTATATAATCAAAACGTTATTTTCTCTCAAACTGTTCTCTTGTAGCTGAAGCACAACTCGCAAATACATTGTTTCTTAGCTAGATTGAGTAATTAAATTAAGATCTTCTTCAGTAGTAACAGTTACCAAACCAAAAAAGCATTGTTTCACCCTTTAACTTAAAATTAGATACACAATACACAATTAAATTTGAAAGCTTTCCTAAAAGTGAAATAATCAACAAAATCTGAGGCATCTCTTATATAATCCAGTAGAAGTCGATACCATTTCTCCAATAAAAATCATTGCACACAGAGTTTTCCTCTAAGGAGAATGTTAAATGAAAATCATTTGCTCCTCTGAATTGTTCTTACTACTGCATGATATGATAGCTGTTTCCTACGTGGCAGTTGGAGGATAATATCAATTTAAGCTTTTCAAATCGATTTGGTACTGCAGTAAGACAGTAAATTTGTTTCTACAATTTGGTATCCTATATTATCTATTAAATTGGTATGATATTATCCATAGTTACTGCCATACGAAAAAAAAACTCTGACTGTTAGACATATTAAAATCCTAACACTTATGGAAGGTGAGAGTTGTTTCCTACTTGGCAGTTAATAAAGTATGATTTCGTTTCAAGTTTATCAAATGTTTGATACTGCCATAAGACAGTTAGAAAGTTATTGTCGTATTCTATCTTTTCTTATCTTGACTACTATCTATTGTTACTGCTACAGATGATGCAATCTAACTGCAAGACAGTTTTTTAATTATTATTCAAAAACATAAGTCTTCTCTTTACTGTATAAATTATTGTATTCCAAAATTATATGATTGTCTAAACTTATTTTTGTCTCAAACCGCTATTATCTTGTAGCTGAAACACATCTCGCCAACGTAAATTTTTCTTAGCTAGATTGAGTAATTAAATTAAGATCTTCTTTAGTAGTAACAGTTGCCAAACCCAAAAAGCAATGTTTTACCCCTTAACTTAAAATTAGATACACAAATGCCTTTATGGCGCAAAGATTACACAATCAAATTTGAAAGCTTCCCTAAAAGTGAAATAATCAACCAAATCGGAGAGCCCTCTTATTTAACCCAGTAGAAGTCAATACCGTTTCTCCAATAAAAATCATTCCACACAAAGTTTCCCTCTCGAGCGAACGTTAAGTGAAAATCATTTGGTCCTCTGAATTGTTCTTACTCGTAAACTGCATGACATGATAGTTGTTTCCTACGTGGCAGTTAGAGGATAATATCGATTTAAGCTTATCAACTCGATTCGATTTATTTGACTCTCTATCTCAGCAGCGTGTATTTTTTTCCCCTTTACGCTTTTATTATTCTCT
This sequence comes from Uloborus diversus, assembly GCF_026930045.1. NCBI lineage: Eukaryota > Metazoa > Arthropoda > Arachnida > Araneae > Uloboridae > Uloborus > Uloborus diversus. The sequence continues at coordinate 120,834,459 of NC_072738.1, forward strand.
TTCCACTCGGAAAAGATAACTTTTATTTTGTGCTCCACGGTAATTGCCCTCGTTAAGTTGGGAGCAAAGTTAAGTGGTTGTAATTTCCTAAATTTCTCCACATTTTGCTGGAAAATAGCTGCCTTCATTGTTACAGCTTTATACATTTATACGAAGTTACTTTGGTACTAGAGATATTCTAAGATTCTTTTAAACTGAGCTATAATATATTCTTACTCGCCGTTTGGTCGAAATTAAGAGCAATTTGATAGCTTGCACGAAGTGATGTAAATCAGAAAATATTCTATACTTTAAAATTCAATATATAGTTTAGCGTCCTTACTTCGTCAGTAAAACAAAAGTGCTGAAAAAAATGTTATTGGGACGAAAAATTTTCAATTTTTTTTTTTTAAATCCCGGTTTATTCGTAAAAGTTTTCCTTCCAAAACTGACACTACGGGAAAAACCCGTACATACTGTCCAACCACGGATTGTATGGAATTGGCAAACGTCCGGTTAAGACAAGTCGATCTGAATGAGGGGGGGGGAGTAAAAATTTGATACACGGGCTCCGCTCATTTGAATGTGACTCAGCTTAATTTCGCGGCTAACATACATCTGCAAAAGCTCACATCCCTTAAAACTAATTGATGAGGCCAGTTCCGCCTGTAAACCGGATGTTTGCATTACAATCCGTAGTCAGACAGTACACTACTGGTCAACAGTACAGCACGGTAAACAAAAATCTATCATTTCTCCTGCCAGATAATCCACCAAAAACAGTATTTTTGAAATTGAACTGGTTTTCTTAAGAGCAAATGTAGAAAATGAGTTAAAGGAAAAAATAAACTAAGTTTTTAGCCACGAAATACCAAAAGAAGTAATGCTAAACCTCGTGGATTTCATGCCTAGAAGAGTGGTTACTTTAATCAAACGAGAGGCGGCTCCAAGCGAAATGGTTTTCTGTTGAGTTGCATTCATTGTTTAGTGTAAAAACGATTCAGAAACGTTCCTGGAAAATAATGGGCAGCTGATGTGCCCAATTTCTTCCAACAACACATCTTACATAACCCAGGAACGTTTTCCACTAAAATTCAGCAACCTTACCGAAATTATCCTGGAAGATTCTTTAAATATTGAGAAATGTTCCCAATTAAAGCCAGCCGTATTTCTGGAATATTAGAATAAACGTAGGTGGGCATACTATTATAGTTTGGCACCTTACTGCGTTTCGAGAAAGGCTCCGAAAATCCAAAAGCAGTATTACAAACATGGCCAAAGCTAAGACAGAATTGCAAGTAAGTATCAAGAATTTTACTCGACTTCAATTCTTGCAAATCTACGTCATCCATAGACTGATTTGCGCTCATTGGATGGTTTATCAGTATGGATGGGCCACAAGCGAACTGAAGTGGATACACTCTATAAATACGCTCAGTTAACTTTGAAACTGGGAGCTAAAATTATTTTTTACAACAGTGAGAAGTCTGCATTTGTGCCACTTGTAGCAATTCAGGAAATTTTTTAGCAAAGATACCTGATTTTTCCAGGAAGTGGATAAAAACCATAGAAATTCCGAAACGTTACACGGAAATACTCAGTAACGTTTCGGATTTTTTTACAGTGTTTTTGGGCGCAGAGTAACTTGAAATTTCATCTTTATTTCATTTTATTTGAAGGGAGCCGTTAGGGATGACCTGATTTCAATTCCACCAATTTCTACCTGAAATTTCTATTCATACTATATTTTGTATGGAACTGAGTTATTACTTGTGTTTATTAACTCCATCATATTTTGCTTTTATAGTTAATAAACCTTTTATCGTAATGTAGTTGCACTGTTAAGATGGAAATCTTAAGGGGAGGGAAGGGTCTCATGCTTGAAAAAATGTTAGACTTCTCCTTGCAATACTTTTGTCCAGTACTGTACGTTTACAACAATTCCACGGTGTTGTGATTTGATGAAGGTTTTCTTTTTTTTTTTTTTTTTTTTTTTTTTTAAGTCATTCTGCGCAGTATTAAACCCCTTTAAAAAATCATTCTGCGCAGTACTAAACTTTTTTGCTTTTTAACAACTTTAATCATGTCTTGAATACTCAGTTTGTTACTAAAAGCAAAGTAGTAAAATTTCATGATACTGTTTAGGAATAGACTCAGCTTTGTTACTTGTACATTGAAATCGTCAAATTTCCTTTATAGTTTAAAAATATTTATTTCTCAAACTGAAAATAGCGTTTCTGAAACAGAAAAAAAATCAGAAATAAATAAGAAAATTGAATACATTTTACAATACACAATAAAAACAATTGAGGAACGTTCCTGGAAAATAATGGACAGCTGATGTGAACAATTTCTGCTAGCAATATATCTTGCAAAAAAAAAGAAACGTTTTCCGCTAAACTTCAGTAACCTTCCTGAAATTATCCTGGAATATTTCTGAAGAATTCAGTATTCTCCCCGGTTAAAGCTAGACTTGTCTCTGGAACCATTAGAAAAATCTTAGTACGTTTAATATAATAGCTTAACACCTTTTTGCTTTGCCAAGAGAGCTTCAATAGCATTAGTGCAATCGTGGCCAAAGCTAAGACCGAATTGCAAGCAAGTACCATGAATCCTACTTGCCTGAAATTCTTGCAAACCTACTGAATCCAAAGACTTATTTGTTCTCACTGGGAGCGTAATCAATCTGGACGGGTCGTATGCCATGCATGTAAGTTGAAAGTTGGCTTACTGAAAAATTTACATCATGTGACTTATCACATTCTTGCATCGAGCGCTTCAATTCTATTTCTCGAAGCAATTTCAAAAAAGAAAGAAGAGAAATAGAAATGTTGGCACTATGTTTCCGTGCTTGTAAACTGATAACAAAAGAAATCATTTTTCAACTGCATTAGACCTGAGTTTTTCTGAGTAAATAAAAATAATATCACACTTTAAAGTTTTGATTTTCTATTATTTGTGCATTGAATTATACGCGGATAATACGTTCCACGGAAATGCCGCGTAAATCAAACCCGCGTAGATTAAGTTTTAATAGTAGTGTTAAATTAAGGGGTTAGGTAAAAAATATACTTCATTCTAGTGATAGATAGATTGAATAAGTTTAATATGTACTTATTTCGATATATATGCATAAAATACAGACAAAAAGCATGAATGAACTTGGTGTTTGAAAAAAAGAGCTGATTATGGCATTGGCAGTCATTAATTATTTTTCTCTGCAGTTGTTTGTGGCGCATTTACGCTTCCATGATCACTCGCGTCATTTCCATGACCAAATCTTCATTCACTAAAAAATCAAAATGATCATTTGCCGTCGTCAAAGAATGGCTCAAAGTGTTCAATTGAAGGCTTTTACTTGTATGTCATCGACATCGGTATCCTCGTTGGTTTTGTTCTCCTTTCTCACTTCCAAAAGCTCTTCCTCCAGCTAACTCTGAACTATGAGTTTAGTAACCTTAGTTCTGGAAAGAGTTCTGTAACCAATCGCAGAAAATGTCTCCAGTGGCCCAAGCTTGCATATTAGCACGCCAAAATGCAGTCTATTACGTGTTATCTGCAATTTCAGGAGTGTGGATTTTGAAAAAGGGGGATAATTTTATCTGTTTGCAATGCTGTATCCGCAAAAAATCAAAATTCAGCCACCTAAAACAAAATAAAGGTGTCAAATGAAACAGCGTACAATCAAATCCGCGTAGAAAATGAGGATCTATACTGTATTTAGAAATATGGTAGGAAGAGCGTAATTCTAATCATGCTCAATTTGCTTTTTATTTTTATTAAATGTACGGCTTCTGCATAAGTTGTACAATAAATTGTCGTACTTAAAGCGTTAACCAGGCACCACTCTAGTTGAACTATCTTTACTAATTATAAAGCTCGAAGTCTCTCTGTCTGGATGTCTGTAGGATGTCTGTGACGCGCATAGCGCCTAGACCGTTCAGCCGATTTGCAGGAAATTTGGCACAAAGTTAGTTTGTAGCATAGGGGTGTGCACCTCGAAGCGATTTTTCGAAAATTCGATTTTGTTCTTTTTCTATTTTAATTTTAAGAACATTTTCCGGAGCAAAATTATCATAAGATGGACGAGTAAATTACGAAATTATCATGACGTGGAATGGGACAGCGAATGAACAAAGCCAATTGGCGAGGAATTCGTCATCCATTATTTGTAAATATACAGGTAAACCGAATGACCTTTTAATTTTCAACTACGGACAAAGCCGTGCGTGAACCACTAGTAAATGATAAAGTGTTTAGATGAACGAGGTTTATCGTGTTTTATTCAAGTGCCACATGGGTACAGGAAGCAGGAAGCAGAAGACAGTAGGCAATTTCTTGTTATGAAATTATATGCAAAAAAAAAAAATCACGTTTTTAATGACTTATAAACAATTGTACGTAATTTCGTTACAAATCATTACTCGGCTTATAAAGATTTTCGCTCATCCGAACTGCCTTTTTCCCATTTATTTGGGATAAAATAAGTTCTATTGTACTTTAGATAGTTTTTCATTGAAGAATTATTATTGCTTATTTTCTGGAAAGTACTGGTGTAACATACAGTAAAACATTACAATTTTAAACTTTTTTAAAAACTAGAAAATTGCCCGTTAAGGTGTGACGGGTGAAAATTGTTTCTTCATTTGAACGCATGTATTGCCAGTTTGGTGATATTTTGATAGTTGAAATTCTAACCCTAATTCCAGTGGATTAACTCTGAACTCTAGTAGGTAGCGTGCATGGTTTACCGCTTTTTCTTTTCTCCATTCCCCTGAAATGAGTCTTTCCAGTAAAACAGTTAAGTTACCGGATCCAGGTCAGCCTTGACAAAATAAAGCATTTCCCTGCACGTCGAACATTACCAAAACATATTAGCAAATTATCATGCTATGGCCCCAGTTTCATTGTTGATGACGTTAGAGTGTTACTTGATCAGTGAGTTCGTTATTATATAATATGAGGATACTTTATTTTATGTTTTAAAAAATACTCAACTATAAAATTAAAATTTAAAAGACGCATATTTAAACGTAATATCCCTACGAAATAAATATCGTGAGATATTTTTGTCTCATATTTAATAAACTCAAGTACAAGCAGTTAAGATCTTGATTTTCAAACATGTTTATTCCTTAGTGTCAGAGACAGAGGCAATATAAAAACTTTTTATCACCAAAAAAGAAACCTTTTTATTTTTGTAGTGAAACAAATTTTGAGTTGATAGAACCCTCAATAAATTACTTTGCCTTCGGGATTGAAAAGATAAAGAGATGTAACGAATGTGCCCATAAAATGTGTTTTATCGCTAAAAACCAAACAGTAAAGACTATTATTTTTTTAAACACCTCAATGAAATATTTATGATTGGCGATATTTTACGAGAGATGAGGCCCCAAGACTTGAAATTTGATTTCAAATGATAAATTGTATACAAATAAATAAAAAAAATATGTAAGGTATTTTAGAAAGAGGCATAAAATGTTATGCATTAATAAACGTATTGCAACCATTTACTATGCTGGGTAGTAAAAAAAAACAATAATAATAATTTCTATAAAAAAAACTTTATCTTGTTAATTATAATCTCTTCAAAATAAAAATAAAATAACGAGCGCAATGAGATATAAAAATTTGATGAATTATAGATATGCAAAACCTATTAATAAAAAAAGCCCATTGTACACAAAAAAAGTTTTAAAAGTTTCATTTCACTTTTTTAAAAACAATGTATGTAATTATAGTGCAAATCATTTTTTTTTTCAGTGGCGGATTATTTTATTTTTAATTATAATGATCACAACGTCTTAACAATAACTTGTACTGATTATTTACGTTCCTTTTTTGTTGGTTGTGCAATAAATAAAAAAATCTTATTTTCACTCTACATTTTTTTCGTTCGAAAATTGATTTTCATTCTCTTAAATTTACCTTGGATGGTCCTTACAACATAGAACTGCAATTGAGCGCGTATTTCGATATTTTTCAGCTATGGCCAAGTTACCAACGATGTCTTCCGTTTTTGCTGCAGTATATCTGAACCTTTCCTTTAAAAGTCTTATTGTACAGTATTACAATAAAATACAGTAGTACCTCCTTTAAGAGACTCCTGCGAATAAGGGACACTTTTCGGGTTCCATTCCTTTTGAACCTCCATGTATTTGCCTCTCCCTAAAGGACATTCTATTTAAGAGACTGTCACAGAGAAAAAATGCAGCAATTTATGTACAAATGCATAAAAAAAATGAATGCATACGAATTGAATTTATTGAAATAAAGGTTTTTTTCTTGTCTAAAAATTAACTGCTGAAAGTGAGTCTTGACATTAACATGCAAAGCATCAAACATGAGTTTTAAAATTCTTGCTTTTCCCTTGCACAATTGATTTATATGGTTTCAGTGCCGACGGGTTGTACACCGCTTATGACTAACTTTTTATAGGAAACTTGAAATGTGGTTGCACTGATATTTACATTACATTGCATTATAAGTGATGTGACATAAGGCAAATCCATGAAATAATTTACTTCAAAATTATTTTTATAAATAAATAACTTTGATTCTACAAAATATTTTAATGAATTTCATTTTTTAAATTTAAATAAGGCTGAATTTTATTTAACATACATAAAACATGTTCAATATTTAATCCTTAAAGTCAATGGTTTATATTTATTATAATAATATACTAAATATCATGACGTGCAGCAACTCCCATACCTCCGAACACGGGACACCTTTATTTACGGGACAAAATGTCCAGTCCCCTTAGTGTCTCTTATTAAGAGATTCTACTGCATACACTATATCACCTCCCTCAGTTTGTTGGGTACTACTAGAGTGACAAATTTGTATGATAGCTTCACCACAAAACGCCAGGCACTTTTTAAACATGTTTTAACTACTTTTTTTTAAACACGGTACCATTTTTTAGAACACTTCTTAGAACAGTTTTCAAAACATTAATGAGAGCACTTTTTAGAACAATTATTCGGTTTAACAAATTTTTTAACTTATATACTTATATAGGAACGCATTTGGGAACATTTTTGAAGAATCCTTTCTTTTAGACCACTTTATTGTGCACGCTTTTTACTGCAGTAACGGGCAAGCCTGAATTTATGTACAAGCTAAGCAAGCTGTAGCTTAGGGCCCCGCTTTGTTAAGGGCCCCCAACTAACGGAAATTAGCATGATTCGTTCCCAAAAAAAAAAGGAAAAGCACTTGAAAAAAATTCATTTTATTTTTCAGTGCTTGAGAATTTGGTAAAGTGTGGTTACAAACCACAAATAGGACGGGGTAGGGAGTCCATCCACCGATGATGTCAACCGCATAGCTCGAAGAAACGTTTGGTGTTTCTTCGTTTTCATTTAGACCACGACCAATAAGCCCGGAAATGTCCTCTATTCATATTGACGCTGGCCGTGAAAGCCTTAAGCAGAGTTTGGAAGCGATGATGTCGAATGTGTGCCCAAATGTGCTATAATTTGTTACCAAATGTGCCCTAATCTGTTCCCAAATGTGTTACCAAAAATATATTTAACAAATGTTCTAAGCAGGACACATTCACAACAGTTAGTGAACACATTTTAGTACACTTTCTTTTTAAAGTAGCACGTTTGGAACACACTTGGAGTTTGCAGTGTATAATGCTTCTCATTGCAATGCAGTGTATAATGCTTTTCATTATTATCACCTTATTAAAGCCATCATATATTTGAAGTTCTCATTTCATATTTATTTGAGGAAATAAACAACGATTAAAACTACCTTTCTATTTTATTAAATAATACATAGATGAACTTCATCTGGTTTATTGCATATTAATACTACTATTAAAGATTAGTTCGAGTTTTTAATAAGATATGCAAAAAAGTTTAACTTTCGATTGTTTTTTCAATTGAAAATATGTACCAAACTTTTTTTTTCGAATCTCTTACATTTTTATTCTTTATAAAACTAAAAAAATATTTGTAAAACATAAGTTTAATGCTCAGCATCATTTTATTGCATATTTGACACAAATAAAATACGACTTATCGAAGAAAATTATTTGAGTGATTTTCAAATGCATTCACACTTTAGGTTCGACGCAATTCAAAATTTTTTGTTATAAAAATTAAAACTTTCCTAGGGATAGATTCCTTACAATTTATTGCAATTTTTTACAATTCCTTACATTTTTTAAAGTGTTGGATGAGCAGTTCAGTAAAATTAATTTCAGCTGTGTTTAACTAACAAATATTACTTCTTTCTTTAATGCACAAAAAATAAAAAGGCTACTCGAAAGCGTACAAAAAAAGATAAAGTTTATGCGAACTTTCTAGTCAGGACAAGGAAATTTCAATTACTAGCTAACTAAAGTAATAGAAACGGTACACTAATTTACAACCATAAAAAAGGCACTGAATACAATGAATTTAATATAAAACAATGTCTTACTACATGTTTTTGCAATGCCAAAAAAATTATAATAATAATTTTATCAACATTCAATTGAATGGTTAAAATCGGGACACCTAACTGTCAATTGTTTTGGAAATCGCCGAATTTAAAAATAGATTTTAGAGGCTGACTAGCTTTCATAATAAAGTAATAAAAATAAATGACACCTTTCATGTCTTCAGTTTTCCATATCGTACAACATTTTGAGAAACTTAACGATACGTAATCGTAATATCAAGAAAACATCAAGATATCGATTACTATATCACCCAAGACAGAATCAACACCCAAGAAGACATCTTTAGCAGATAACTTGGTACTATAATGTATAAAATAAATTCTTTATCAATTCTTTTATAAATTAAATCTTTTCTTTCCCTTCCACGAAGAAAGTTTCCACCAACTCTACAGACATTGATGACTCTTGGCGTAATACGTGAAACGCCTGGCAGGAAGGCTAACGATTCGTTGGTAACAGGGAAGCCTATCGGTGCCTAATCCAGAAAAGTGCTTTTCCTATTAATTCCATGACTGACTTTTGAATTATTGAGCCTTAAGGAAGGGGGCGATAATTGCATTACTGTCGGGTTTTCTTTGTTGATACTATCTCTCTGATAGACGATGATGAGCCTCAGGATTTTCGAAAATCGAAATTTATGCAATTATCTACGCATTGATGGCAACCGCGATTGGAAATGTTCTTTCAGAACTGATGTTTGGATTTATGTGCATTAAATCGTTTTAGTGAAGAGTAATTAAATTGTTCCGTATTTTATGTCTAATTTTTAGCATATCGAGTAGAAAAAAAATGGTAATACAGTGAAACCTCGATTTTATGTTTCTCAAGGGACTGGGGGGAAAACGTAAAATACGGGGAAAACGCAAAATATGGGAAATACATAGCAGCAGAACTGATGATGAGACCCGATGAAACAACGTTAAATGCGGGAAAACGTAGTTTCGGGGGACGTGAAATTGGGGTTTTACAGTATATAAAAGAGGCTTAACAAAACAATGACTCACAAAGAAAAAAAAATCATTTTCAAAACATAAGTAACATCACAATATTGCTAGAAGATATAGTTTATGACAATAGGGAAGTTTTCGATTTTTCAATTTTATTTTTATATGATAGAGTAACAAGTATGAACATCATAGGTGGAAAAATTTTTGCGATACGATAAGTAGTTTTTTTTTTAAATTAATTTTTAAAGTTCAAGCACCTGTGACGTCAAACGGCATAGGAAGTGACGTCATGCGCTCTTCCGGTGGGAGAGATGCCGAAGGTCACGCATTCGACTTCGAAGACGAAACGTAAAAGGCTTATCTCCTCGCATTTAACTCCTCGCGTTTCTAGAACATTAAACCTCTCATCCTATCCGAAATATTCGAATATCATCATTGATGTTACTTGAGGAAGATTATTTAGATTGTGCTTTAATGAATCCGGTCTCCATAGTGTGTTCAAAAGGATTACTGAATTTCTAAAAAATAAAAATATCAGCGCTCTCAAAATGTCCCTATCGAAAACAAGGGATCTTCGGCGGAAGGCTGCCCATTCGCGCCCTGTGACGTAGGCTCGTGACGTTTCAGAAGAGCGCACTTTTGCGTGTGGATTTTTAAACATTCATTAAAAATCAACCACGGTGTTTTAAAATTCGGCGATGGTGAATTTTTTGTTTTGAGGGTCAATTAACAATATCCAATAGCCAAAATATGAACATTTAATAGGTTGCAACTTCCCTATTTATGACTATTCCCAAATTTCCGCCATGGGTGTTAATGTTGAATATTTTGAATTTGTTTTTTTATGCGTTAACTTTAAGCCTTTTTCTTACTTTTTCTTTAAAGCCCAATGATTTTATTACACCCTTTTAAAATAGTAAGCCTTTGCAACAATTTATGTATAAGTTCAAGATAAATGCATGTTATAACCGATTTGTGTTTAAAAATTTTTATAATACAAAAGCTAGGGTCTCATCATTTGACATTGAAGACATTTTTCGCAAAAATCCTTTCATCAAGTGGATTTTTAAATGCCATTGTTTTAATGGCCCCTCACTTTCGTTAAATAAAGTAGATCACAATTTTAGTTTCCGCCTCAAAGTGTGAGTACGTTCTAAAAGTTTAATTCAATGTGTTTTAAATGTCTTAGAATCTGACAGATGTATTTTTTTCTCCAATTAAAATTTTCTTTCCTGCTTTAAACTTTAAACTATATTTAAAAAACTTTTCTTGCTAATCATTGATTCAAAATTTTAACGCTAAACTCCCTAAAATACCATTTAGCGATTTTAAATTAATGGTAAAAAGCGAGTTTCTTAGCCTATATAATTATTTGCATGTACGCATTTTAAAGTTAATTGATTTCCCAGCTTAGAGAAAGCTACACCAAGTTTCTTTTCTTCTAAATACTGTGGTGGTAAAAAAAAATGCATCACCCGCGTCGCAAAGGATGCGAATATCACCCCGACTGCATTCAACACAGAGTCAAGCATCCCGCATCCCAGATGATTTGGGGATGTATTTCTGATCAAGGAGTTGGTGGGCTTCACTTTGTGCAAGGAACAGTACACGCTCAGGTGTATATTGGCATTTTGGAGGAGAAATTGCTTCCAACTATCCGGGATCACTTTACCTCAGTTCCAAACGTCATTTCCCAGGATGATTCTGCTCCGTGCCATAGGGAAAACTTGGTAAGAAACAATTTAAAAACCATTTTCCTGCCATAAGACTTAAATCGACATGGGGTTAAGTAATTTTTTTTCTCTAAACTCACACGCAGGTTCAGAAATAGAAAAATGAGCATGGGGTCAGCAGTTTGCCTTGACACGGAAACAGCCCTGATCTACGTAAACAGTTATCGGATTCATGCTGTTAAATGTTTATTTCATAAGTTTTGCAGAATTTCACATACATTCATCGTCAATCAGTTGACAAAAACTTCTCACATAATCCCATTGTTGTGAATGTGTGAGGGTGATGCAATTTTTTTACCAGCACTGTGTAAACTTTCTGCAGTAAGAATAACACTCATTATATTTTATTCCAGAAAACTTTTCTGAATGCACTTCTACTTGCTGACTAAAAGCATTTTACTTAGCATAAACGATTGTTTGAAATTTCTGAAACACAGTAGAAACCAGATAAACTGATGGCTGCTTTTATTATCTCTCGCTTGTCAATGGTTTATTTCTAAAGTCATATCCTAATTGTTTTGGTGTAGTGTAAAACATCTTGAAAGAAAGATGCCTTCTTGGGGAACTTAAAAGGACTAATATTTTCTTGACAATTTAGGAAAAACAAACTTCTGTTAGACACCTCAAATAGGATAAGTGAACGTGTTATAATCGTTTCCATTCCTTTTCGCTCCTAAAAGCAGTTTTCTTGTTCGGACGCAAAATGCCGGATAAGTCGGCCTGTCCTTTCTAAGGAGTTCTAGGTCGAAGGAAATCCATTTCGCTGTGGATGTAATCAACTGCCTCGCAAGTTTACTGTAAAGTAAGTAGCAAAAAGTGCTGGTTTAAGCAAACGAGTGTTCCTTACGTGCTGCAAAAAATTCCAAAATGTGTGTTACTATGTGTTCTAAGCGAAAGGACGCGTGTAAGAGTTCAAAAAATGTTCTCAAATGCTGGCCCAAAAGTGTACTGAGTCAAGTATATGTTCTCAGAAATGATTTGAACACTTTCAAAAAGTGTATTTCAAAGTGTTCTAAAAAGTTGCCAAGTGTCCGTGTTCAAAAAGTGTTCAAAGTGCGTTCAAAAAGTCAAGATTTGCAATGAGCCATACAAAATAACGTAATAACAACATTGGAAAATAGTAACTTTGCTAGTTTTATGACTTTGGTAAATAGATTTGTAATCATGTCTGAAACTTTTAATATCTCCAGCCAACTTCTAAAAATAAAATACAAAAAGATATCCTCTTAAATTAAGAAGGGAGATGAAAAAAAAAAACATTCGTGTTTTTAGGTATATTGCATTTAGATTTCACCTTTCTTAACCTGAAATTTTCAACATCTTGCTCTAAATCACTAAAAATAAAATGGCAGTTTCTTTATGCATTCAAGAAACTTTTTGTACAACTAGACTTTTGAACTAGGATTACAAATAACAGTAAGAAAAACAAGAAATTGCTTTCTATTACAACTGTTGTAAGAAAAACAACAGTTGTAATTGCAAATTTCATGGCAGTGAGCTTAATAACACAAAGTCAATCGAAAAATAGCTTTTTCTAAGTGATGTTACCTCCATAACTAAGTATTTTTTTGTTTCAAAAAGGTTTGCTTGAGACCCCAAAACGCGTATCTGCTATCTGCTGCAAAGTTTGAAATTATAATGATGTTTTTCTTTCTGTTGGATCGCAGAAATAGGTTATTTCATTATTCCTTAGGGATAAAAAATATTCTGGTTTTAACGTGTATTTTTATTTCAGAAGCATAAATCATACCCCAATATACTGCAGTGTATATGAAAAATATCATTTTTATATGAAATTATAATTTTGTAATTTAAAACCTACATCGAATTTTGTACGTAATGTAATGCCTAAAATCCATTTTTAATGTTGTAAAAAAGAACCTCCATTTTCAGCCATTTAAAATATAAATCATCTTATGGGCGTATTTCCTTCGCATACTGAAGTACGCTCTGACTGCTAAAAGGTTGTAAGGGTTACCCTTCTGATCCCTCATTTGTTTCAGCAGAAATGACAACTTGCCCATAGCCCCAACTTCGCAGATAATTTCACGCCAATGACGCATCTTTCAAAGCGAGTTGTCTATCATAAAGCCAAATTAAATAGCTTCTTGAATGCGCAGGTCTCCTGAAAGTCACGTATTATAATTACGGAGCTTTAGGAAAAGAGATCTTTTAGAGTCTCGTTAATAGGGCTTGAGGGATCACTTCCAGCGAGTACGAGGTTCCAGATGGCCAGAGCATTGGAGCCCTGATCGATAAGCGGCTATTTAATGGATAAATGATCCGTAGACCAATCCTGACAGCTTGGTTATTGCATATCCAAAGACATGGTTGCAACTTAAAGCGATTATGAATCTTGAATGAGCAAAGAAGCTAATGATGTGCCAATGTGTCTCTTTTTTACGTGCTACTCTTTGTTATTCTGATTGGATAGTTTGGATAGTTTGAAGGATGAATTTGTAATCGTAACATTTTTCGGGATTATAAATATTATGTGATGGTTCATAGGTGCGTGAAAAATATTATTTTTTCTCTTTCTCACCAATGAAAGAAGAACATGTTTGATTTTAATTAACAATTATTCGGAAAACACCTTCGTTTTAAATGTTTTTTTTTTTTTTTTTTTTTTTACATTTTGCTTTAAAAATGTCAATTCGAAAGTTATTTTTCTGTTTTGAAAAACATTTTGCGATATTTTTTTTTCCTTTTTTTAAAGACATACATGTATCACAAAAAAAAAAGCATATGGGGTTTAAAACAAAGGTTTATTTAAGACCGAACGTGGAGTAAAGGAACAGACTTGCTGAAACACATTTTTCTTTAAAACGGAATAATTACTTTTTACTAGGTGCTGTTTTTTTTTTTTTTTTTTTTTTTTTTTTTTTTTTTTCACTTTTACACAGTGTCAAAAATCATCTGCTTAGAAATAAAAACATTTATCTTCACATTGTGTTAAAGCAGTTTTGACTTAGAAGTAAGTAGATGTCAAACGTAAATTCAAGTAAGCATACAATCTCAAAAATAACGAATGCGTAGAAAGGAAAGCGGGAGTTGAATTTCTCACTGCAGACTTCTCACTGTTGTGAAAAAAAATTGTAGCTTATAGTTCAAAAATTTACAGAGCTTATTTATAACTAGTGGTACCCGCAAGGCTTTGCCCGTAGTAGAAAATTAAAAGATCATTTGGTTCGCCTGTATATTTACAAATAATGGATGATGAATTTCTCTCCAACTGTCTATGTTCATTGGCTCTCCCATTCCACGTCATGATAATTTCTTAATTTACTCGTTCTTCTTATGATAATTTTGCTCCGGACAATTTTCTTAAAATTGAAATAGAAAAAGAACAAAATCAAATTTTCGAAAAATCGCTTCGAGGTGCACACCCCCATGCTACAACATAACTTTGTGCCAAATTTCATGAAAATCGGCTGAACGGTGTAGGCGCTATTCGCGTCACAGAGATCCAGACATTCAGACATCCTGACAGGGAGACTTTGAGCTTTATTATTAGTAAAGAAATTTCATGAAAATTGGCCGAACGGTCTTAGCGCTATGCGCGTCACAGAGATCCAGACATCCTGACAGAGAGACTTTGAGCTTTATTATTAGTAAAGATAAAGAAGTATATCGGCTTCAGTTCGATTACGGTGTGTCCAGTCTGCTTACGCTCTGAAAAGGAGCGCATAAGTCCATAAACTACTTGGCTTTGCAAGAATTGCAGGCAAGCAAAATACCATACTCACGAATAGTACTTATTTTTGAGACATTCGTATTTTCAAACCAATACGACAAATTCTCATTTTTGAAAAAGCCGTATTCAAAGAAATGATACCGTCTGCTTATTCCCGAGTAGAGCGGTACTTCAAAAATGAGAACATGGTGAATCGTTTTTGAGAAGAGGGTACATTTCAAAAGTAAGAACGCTTGCTTTTCAGTTCTAAGCCAAATTGCCTTGAAGCCATTTTGTGTAAGAGTTGTTCTCAAAAGAAACAATTTTGTCTCAAATTTAAGAAATCTCTTTTAACAGTGTACTAAATTTCTGTTATTATAGTTAATTCATTAAAAAAAAAAAAAAAACGAGCAAGCAAATACAGTATTACTGGTGCAATAATTTTGTTACCACCATCAACAATAGCATGTTACATTCCAAAAATACGCTAAGAACGAAGCATTGTTTTTCGAAAGTATGAAAAACATGCGGTTTCAATGTCAGAACATTTCTTAGAGTTGTAATTAAAAATTCTAAAAAATAATTGAATATAATTAAGATTGTCCTAGAAGTCCTGTAATACATTATTCAGAAAAATATTAATCATTAACTACCCCGTGTGACAGTCTTTGCATTAGCATTATACTTCTTAATATAATTTTACGCTTTTGAGAATTGATATATATTATGCTACTTGTAATAACAGAGCAGTTCATTACCAACGACAACATATGCGTTAAGTACGAATTATGTCTTTTAAAACAGCTTATAATTAGGTGCAAGGTGAACATTTCATATTCTTAAAACTTGAAAATTAAAAGCTTGCATTTGATGCTGCAATATTTTTAAAATAATATATTCACGCATCCATATTTTCATCAATGTGCAGATAACTAGTTTGCAGTATATGTGCTATTTACTCGAATATCTATTTAAGTAATTTACTATTTCCAGTAAATGTTTAACCGGCAGCACAGCTATAGTTAGTGATTTTTCCAAGGTGTTAAAATATTCCTTGATATTTTTAATAGGAGAGATATTTTCGAATGCATGAAATGGAAAACAGTTGTAAAAGAAGAAATGTAATTGAATGTTTCACACATAGAATCTTTGTCATTTTGAACTTCAAAATATATAAAACTTTTTTTAAATTCCAGTTACTTTTTTTTCACTTTCCTTACGGTTAAATTTTTATTCAAAATATAAAACGTAAAAATTCGTAAGGCTAAATTATTGAGGGGTATTTCTGACCTTCCATGCATTAATCACGCTTGTAGATTCGTTAAATATGTCTCTGACTGACACGATATTCTTTTTAAACCCCTCAAATCTACTTTTATAATTTTTAACTGAGTGAGAAAAAAAAAATCTTAACTTTAAATGAGATTATGAAAAAATCCCATTTACTCAAACACACCATTTTTCATAAAATTACCAAACAACACTCTCCCTCATTGATGGAATTACTGCAGTCAAAACCATTGTACTTCCCCTAAACGGCGCGAAAAACGAGAAACTGTCTTCCCAAAAATCCGTCTCTTCTCTTCATGATACTTCATAACGTTTAATGATAATGACACAAAACTGATTGTCTAGCTAAACAATATCGGACAGATCTAAAGGGATGTGTCTCTGTTTGACAAAGGGTTTCCATCAAAGCACATTACACAAATCATTCATTTCTTTCGCCTCGGATATCTATTTCTTTTGACTTTACAGAGTCTAACCCTATTAAACTTAACGACTCTCAACGCTAAGGGGGCTTGTCGGTACCTAATCCAGCAAAGTGCTCTCCCTGCAACTTCCATCACCTGCTATTGAATAATTGAAGTTAAAAGGAAAGGAAAAAGCTTCAGTGTCCTCGTTCTATAATGATATTACCTCCTCGACAAAGTATGATGAGGATAAAGGACTCCATAAACCGATTTTCATAAAATTACCTAAGAGCTGATGGGTTATCAACAATAGCGAAAAAATTGGAGAAAAAATAAGTAAATGTACATTTTATATTCTAGCCATAATTCATTTTGTTCCAAATTCAGCTTTTTAATGTTATTATTCATTGTTTTTTCATTTTATTCCTGAAACGAAATATGTTTTCAAAGCAATGCAACTTTTTTTTCTTGTTCATTACAAAAAAAAAAAAAAAAACACTTATCTCTACTCTTTTTTCTATTGTCTTTGCTATAAGTAACGATTCAAAAACTTTTCCATTGCTCTATTTTAAGGAACTAAAATTATATATTCGCTTGCCCAACTTCCCGTGCGCTCTTTCATTTGAGTAATTTAACCTAAATTTTTATTTTGAAAATGAGCGTCGAATTTTATGTTTGCTCGAAGTTATGAAACTTCGTTTTTGAAAAAAGCTTGTCTCTTTTGTAAACATAATAATTTGAAAAACTACTATTAAGAGAAATAAATTTCTTTAAGAAAGTAATCAAAGTCCATAAAACCCAAAATTAACTTATGGCATTTTTGAAACATGTCCACACTTTTTTTTAATCTGCGGGAACAATCATAACATAAGATCTCATATTTTTTGGAAAACGTTTAATTAAAAAAAACTAGAGTTTTTGTTTTTACACATCTACCACATGTCATTTGCATTTTTATCACATAACGTTGCTTACCAGAAAACTACACGTCAGTGCAAAAATGATTTTTTTTTCAAACAAGAAGCAATTCAAAGCGAAACATTAATTTTGACTCATAAATCAATAGCCCTCGTCCCTTCATTTGCGATGTATGAGGTCTGTAAGTGGGGTGACATTTTGAAAAACTCACCGAATTTAGCTACGCAAAAATTATTCCGAAACGACACTGATTATTTCTGAGGAACATTTCGGAATTTCACAGGTTCTCACCAATTTACGGTGGAAATTTAGTAGCTTTGTCAAAACGTTCCCTAAATTACTACAAGTTGAGCGAATGCAGACCTCTCCACTGTTGTAAAATATATACTCAGCTATCAGTGTACTGCTTAACTGAAAAAAATTATTCAGTGTATCGTCTACGGCTTGATTACGGTCCGTCCAGATTGATCAAGCTCCCAATGAGAGCAAACAAGTCACTGGATTCTGCAGCTTTGCAAGAATTGCAGGCAAATGAGATGGCTGGTATTTACTCGCAATTCTGTCTCAGCTTTGAGAATGGCGATTATTATGCTTTTGACGCTTTCTTGATAAATCAGGAAGGGGCCAAGCTTTTACTTAAAGCCTACTTAAGTCTTCTGACTGGCAATTCAGGAAGGTTTCTGACTTTTAGCGAAAAAGATCCTGTTTTTTGAAAGATATGTTACACGCACAAATTGAGCACATTATGTGTCAATTATTTTACAGGAACTTTCTTGAATCACTTTCAAAATGCAGAGATATACACTTAAACAGTCGCTGTAGGTTTTTTTTTTTTTTGATAATATTTAAAGATATCGACACTTTGATCAGTTTCCAGAACTTTCTCACTAAAGTTGGCGACATTTCTTCAAATGCCGCACGACTTGACTTATATTTTTGTAACGCAGAGACAAGGACAAATGATTTATGTGTCAAAAAATTGCACTATGCTCTTTCAATCGCTAATGATTTAAATTTCGTAATCACATTATTCGTGTGGATTCCTAATTAGAGGCATAATAACACTGATGTGTAGCTTTGAACCGTGCGTGTTGAATTTGCACTCATTGATAATTCTTTATGTATTTCAATTCAAAAGAAACTGTTGATGGCATAATATTGGCCTCTTCTGGCAGGGATATATCATAAATTTTTCAAAGTTTGTTTTACAAAATAAGTTGGTAACACTACAGAGTTAATAATATGATGTTATAATTCTAAAGTTATTATTTGAAAACTACAGATTACACTCTATTCTTACACTATAAAAACCATTCAGAAAGGTTCCCGAAAAGTAATTGGCAGGTGATGTGTCTAATTTCTGCCAGTAACATCTCTTGCAAAAACCAAGAACGTTATTATTAAAAAAATGTCAGTAAACTTTCTGAAGAATTTGGAAATCTCCCGTTAAAGGCAGTCATATCTCGAGAACCTTTAAGAATAAGTTAAAAGCTTTACTGTAATCGATTTGAACCTTTCCGATTTACCAAGAAACACCCAAAAGCAACCATGACCGAAGCAAAGAAAGATCTGCAGCCATCCAGTGACTTATAAGCTCCCATTAGGAGTTTCGTCGATCTGGATGGACCGTAGCCAAGCTCAAGCCGATACACTAAATAAACACGCTCGGCCAATATCTGAACTGGTAGCTAAAAATATGTTTCACAGCAGTGAAAAGTCTAAATTCCTTCAACTTGCAGCAATTCAGGAAACTTTTTTTGCAAAAAATACTTGATTTTACTGGGAAAATGATGAAAACCTGTGAAATCCCGAAACGTTCAATGGAAATAATCAGTAACGCTTCCGATTTTTTTTTATTGTCCATTGTAACATTCTTCACAGAGATCTTGTTATGATATGAAATAAAAATAATGAATTTTAAAAATAAAGAAGAATTTCTGTAATAAAGTTTCATTATTTTTATAAAAATTATTCAGTTTACATCACATTTCTGACATTGTTCGAAATTACCCTACGTAGAAGGATACTTAGAACCAGGCTAATAATTCCTTTTAAATGATTTTTATAATAGTATTTCTTAGTTTGTAATGATCATAAAATATTTTTTTGTAGTTTTTTTTTTATGGCAAGAGATTTTTTTAACATTATTATGAGTGGGAAATGTAAAATAGAGAAATTAAGGATCAAAATTAAACATGGTAATTTAAAATGACAATATCTGAATAACAACGTAAAATTTCCATGTAGTTCAGAAAGAAAAACAGTAGTAAACAGTAGTAGTTGTTCCAGAAAAGTTTTCAAACAAAGGAAAGAGAATAGAACTCGTTTGCTTAATACAGTAACTCCATTAAAGTTGTAACAAACAAGTGGAAGTTATTGTTCAGGGAAAACGAGTAATATTAAAAGCGTTGCAGCTACTGTATCTGAGAAGAATTTAAACAATGAAAGTAAAATGTGCAGCGAAATGATATGTTATTTTGATATTAAGTGTTCTAATGATAGTTTGAAACAAAACTCTAATGGTGAATGTTTTAGCTTTCCAGAAATCCATCAATATACAAATATTTCTATTGTTTTATGGTGACGCAAACCGGCATTTCTATTCATCTATAAGAGTAGAAATAGTAGCTATTATAGGTAAATATTTTTGATGGAAGAGAAAACTGTTTCTATTAATTGCTAGTTCGTTTTCAAAGATGTGGTGTTTAAGAAGTATTTTTAGTATTATTTCGTAAACATTTAAGATCTACTATGGAGATAAAGCACTCCCAAAAAGCTAGTACTGCTTCATTTTGCATATTCATTAAAAACATGAAAAAACCAAACATCTCATAATGAAATTTGCTTAAGGGGTCTAAGGACCTTTAACCTTCAAAATTTTCGATTTTCTGGAAAAAATATATGTTATGCATAATTTAATTTTAAACAATTTGATACCTTATTTATTAGAATACGCCAAAAACTTTTCAAGTTATCGTAAAAATGCGTAAATTTTGCCCATAGAGATTTACGTTAACATCAGCTGTTTAAGCCTCTTTTTCTCAGATGCCGGTTTCTTCGGTTTTCTCGTTTTGCGCGCATGATATCTCAGAAAGTTTTTTATATATTTCCGTAAACCTTTTCATGCATGTTTGTCTGGTATATTTTTATGACCTGAACCTAAATTTCAACTAAAAACAAAAGTTAATAATTTAAAAAAAATTTTTTGCTCAAAATTTTGGAAATTTCCGATATTAACTTATAAAATTTCCAAAAAAATAAATAAATAAATTTTAAAAAATAAATAAATTTAGGTTCAGGTCATAAATATAAACCAGATAAACATATATTTAAAGTTTTACGGAAATATATAAGAAACTTTCTGAGATATCATGCGCGCAAAATGAGAAAACCGAAGAAACGGGCACCTGAGAAAAAGAGGCTTAAACAGCTGCTGTTAACATAAATCTCTATGGAGAAAGTTTACGCATTTTTACGATAACTTTAAAAGTTTTTGGCGTATGGTAATAAATAAGATATCAAATTGTTCAGAAATAAACTATGCATAACATAAATGTTTTACAGAAAAACGAAAATTTTGAAGGTTAAAGGTCCTTAGACCCCTTAAGGGCAAATTAAATCTTACAGATATCTAGTTCGAATTGTTCTAAATAATGCAGCCACTTCATTTTTTACACCGTTCTTTTTCAAGGCGGATTAGATCAAATTTTAGAAACCATGTTTTTTTTTTTTTTTTTTTTTTTTTCCTTTTTTCGCAACTATTGGATCGATTCTAGTGAGATTTTTAAAACTTTAAGACGTGTTTGAAAATAATTTCCCTTTTACTTAAATGACGCTTACTTTTTACTATTAGCCGTTTATTTTTAAATACTACGTTTCACACGAAATGCATTACAAGAGTATAAAAATCAACTTTCCTTACAGTTTAATTTTCATTCCCAGTTTAATGTCATAAAACTAATAAAAAATATGGAAAAACAAATACTTGTTAATAAATACTCCATAAAGGTTTATTCAGAAGCCCATTAAATGTAATAAATAACAGTAATAAAATATTTGTGGGCATTTCTATTAACAAATATTAACTTTGCGATACTGCTAATAATACCATCAGGAACAGAGAAGTGACAACTATTGTATTAAAGAACATTTATGCCTTTTAGCAATACTTTTCTGCGACAGAAAAAAAAATTATTTTGAAGAAAACTACTAACTTAAATTATTAACATTTTTATCATTAAATTAGTTTTTTTTTTTTTTTCAATCTGTAAGTGCATTTCGCTTTTCAATACTTTCAGGGCTGTAGATTTCTTTTAATAAAAATGCACTAAATATTGCTTAAATGCTATGTAAAGAAAAATGCAGGCAGCAAATAAATCATAAAGTATGAATAGTTTTCGATCACGTGTCATGGACGTACTTCAAATGTTACAATTTTTGGCAATCTCCAACAGATTGCAACTCATTTCATTATTTGTTCTACCTAAATTGCTACAAGTTGCATACACTGTAAAAAAATTCCGAAACGTTACTGAGTATTTTCGTGTAACGTTTCGGGAATTTAATGGTTTTTATCCACTACCTGTGAAAATCAGGTATCATTTTCAAAAAATTTTCTGGCTTTCTAAAAGTTGCACGAATACAGACTTCTCCCTGTTGCGAAAGTTATTTTTAGCTCCCAGTTTAACGATGAACTGAGCGTATTTATAAAGTGTGTCAACTTCAGTTGACTACGACCCGTCCCTGCTGATTAAACACCCAAAGGGAACGAATAAGTGTTGACTACGTTGCTGTGGCAGAATTGCAAGCGAGTAATATTCTCGGTACTTGCTTGCAGTTCTGGCTTAGCTTTGGCTGTGTTTGCACTACTGCTTTTGGAACTTCCTTAATAAATGAGAAAAGTGCCAAGCTGTAATAATATACGTACCTAGGTTTATTCTTAAGCTCCAGAAACACGACTGGCTACAAACGGAAGATTTCTGAATTTTTCAGGAACTTTCCGGTATAATTTCAGGTAGGTTACTGAATTTTAACGGACAACGTTCCTGGTTTTTGTAAGGTATCTTACTGGCAGAAGTTGGGCACAAATCAGCCGTCCATTATTTTCCAGGAAGCTTTTCTGAATCGTTTTAACAATGTAAATGCAGACTTCTCCTCAGTGTTGTGTAAAAGATTTTTAGCGATCAGTGTCATAGCATTCTAAGCATTTCCCATTCAGCTCACTTGTGGCCCATGCGGGTAAAATGCAGTCTGAAGACACTGAAGTTTTGCAAGGAATTGCAGCAAATAAAAGTATAGGAAGGGCATTTGCTTATAATTCTGCATAATGTTTGGCCATATTTGAATAGGAGTGGTTGATAAATCGGAATTTAACTAAGTCATTACCATAAACATGTGTAAGGTATCATGATGTGCTCCTGATTTATTCCAGAAATGTTAACTGGGAGCATTTTTAAATTCTTTAGAGAGAATACAGTTTAATTTCAGGAAGGTTACTGCTTTTTAGTTGGAGATTTTTCTGTTTTTTTCCAGATATGTTATTAGTAAAACTTAGGAACATTAACTGCACATTGTTTTCCAGAAATGTCTCTCCATTGTTTCTACATTGTACCACTGGCTTAGAGTAATACGATTTATTTCATCATATCTGAATTATTCAATCGTAACACAATCAGAATTAAAGCTATATAGGAAGTATTAAAAATGAATAGCGACAGTTTTCAATCATTATAAATAAAACTTTTTCGAAAAGAATATTTGAGCGTGCCATAGTCATTGTAAAAAATATTTTACGAAATAAACATTTGAGCGCCCGATAGCGGAAAACAAATTTTTATTTACGCTAAAAGTATAACCTAATTTGCAACGCATAAATAATGATTATTAGATAACAGCGTCATAATTATTTTCTTATGGAAATTACGCCAAGGCTGTTATTTGTTGAAATTAAATTAATGAAACACAGAGTTTTTGTCTCAATATTTCTGAATTCGTTTAAACTAAGCAATTAAGGAATTTGCTAAATTTAGTTTTTAATTATTCGGAAAAATATAAAAGATAAAACTTCGACTGGGATTAATAGAAGCAGCTTCGGTAATTTAATTTATTAAAACCTATTTCATTACAGCCAATAAGGAAATCCGTTACTTAAACAAATTATCTTTCCGAGTGTAGGTATTTCTCAATCATTTTAGATAGTAATTACCTGTTTTGTAGTTAAAGAATTTCGAGATAATGCAATTATAGGTTAATTCAGTATTTCTTGTTTCATTGTTATTTTTCAAGTGCAATAGCCAGAACGTTAATGAGCACGCTTCCTCTCTCATTCTCGGTATCTCTATTATAAATTGCAATTAACAATCACAAAATTTGTAGTGCATGAAAAAAAAAATGTGATTCACGAATACGTAATATACTGACTGTAGTAACTGTAACCCTAACAAAACACTCAAAGTATTGGCTTATTTTGTTTCTTAGTAAATAAATGTTCTTGTTCAACAATGGTGTTTAGATAATCATTCTGACAAATTTCAGTCCATTCTTTCTCAAGTAAATTTATATTGAATGCAATTACAGCGTGTCCTGGAAAAGACTGATTGTTTTTTAAAATGCATAGCAGGGAAACGGTAAATGATAAAAAAAAATAATTCTTCCGGAAAATTCATGTGGTGGGCCGTAAATTCCCCCCCCCCCTGAATTTCGACTTTTAGTTGAAAATTTTTGCAATAGATGGCGCTGCAGATAGTAAGCCCGTAAATCAAAAATAAGATGGAAAACTACACCATAATTTTTCGAAAAGAAAATGAACAAAAGAACAAAATAATATTTTCAAACAATCGTCGGCTGTGTTCCCATGTCGCAATCGGAGGAAAAATCGGTGAATTTCAATTCATCTTTTTTGACTTACCGGCTTGCTATGTGCAGCGCCATCTATTGAAACATTTTTGAACTAAAATTTGGAACTCTGAGGGGAAACAATCTAGCGCCCACCACGTGAATTTTCTGCAAGAATTTCTTTTTTTATCATTAACCCTTCTCCTGTCATCAATTTTTAAGAACAGTAATTTTCAGGACACCCTGTAAGAGCCGACGTGCTGCAACGGGTTTCATTTCTTGCTTCCTTGTTACGGATGCCGCCTTTCTTAAGAGAAATAGAATGAAAGTAACACAGTTAAAATAATACATTTGTGATCGAACAGTAAAATAAGGTGTAACAATGTAACTTTGAGCAAAATTACTGATTACTGCAGACACCTGATTTGGGGTTTTAAGTAGTGCCTTTTTCTGTGAAATGAATTGTGAGCTTTATGATGAAAAGTTTAGCTTTTCACGGATGACTTTTCATCTTGGATCGCACTCATTTTTGAATTGAAAAAAGGGTTTCTTGAAGCCCCGAAACACATGTGTTCAGTAATCTACAGTTTTTTTTTTTTTTTTTTTTTTTTCAAAGGATAAAAGTAATTTATAGTAAAAACGTTAGCTAACTCTTATCCAATAAAGACAACTGTTTAGTAAAGAAAAAAACTAGTGGTCGCCATCAACCATATAGAGATTAAATGAAACCTATGGTGATTAAAAATTATCGGATAATCACCGTTCAAAGGGCACTTCAAAAAATTATAATAATAATATTAATAATCTTATTAATATTATATATGCGAAAGTTTGTCTGTATGGATGTATGGATGTATGGATGTATGGATGGATGTTTGTTACTCTTTCACGCAAAAACTACTGAACGGATTTTGATGAAACTTTACACTAATATAGCTTATGCATCAGAATAACACATAGGGTAGTTTTCGTCCCGTTATGGGGGGCAAAACCCCCTTAGGGGGCAATAAAACACAATTTTTGTATAAATTCTCTAATATTGGGATGAAAAAATACTTGCACATATTTACATTATATTTCCATAGAAAGCTCTAATTTTTCTGCTGAAGATGGCACCTGTTCGAAATTTCTAAGTAGAATAAAAAACGAGTTATGAGCTTTTTAGATCCATGTTCGAAGGCTTTCCTCAACTCAATACAGTATTTAGTGTATCATCTCAACTCCCTGTCGATAGCGACAATTGTTGTATTGTTGACTTTCTTTGCTTTTCGTGATTGTTCAAGGCTTTTCTCAAGTCAAATCTTGAAGTAAGATTTTTGCACAAGATTGGCAAATAATACATGATTTGGCTGATGATTTTCCATTTAAACGGAACTTTAATGTAATTAATGGTTTTTATTATTATTTATGCTGATTGAACACTTACTCATTATCCAAACAACCAGCAGATCGCCAAAATTTTTGCAGAAAGATTTCCGTAGCTGATGCATTTGGCAGTTTTTTCAACGTTGCTGTTTTTGAAGCCGAAGACTACGTCATAATGTTTCTCAGCTTTCACCATGTAAACAAAATATCGCCAATCAAAGAATTTTCAAAAGACTTTTTTTACTGTGTTAAATAATCCAGCAACTAAATTAGGCAAATCCATAAGCAGCACAAAAACTTTCATTAATTTTCCTTTTTGCACAATTTCAAATAATCACCAAATTGTATTACTTATTTTGGTAACATTTCGGATGAAACTGTTTAGCGCCATTTTATGGTGACCAAAAATATCTCAGCATCTGGCGACGATATCTCTGTAACGAAAATTAATATCATATCGTTTTACAAAGTAAGGAAAGAATGGGGGAGCATCCTCGAAGGTAACCCGAAACGACTTTCGCAAATTCGGTAAAATCGCACCAAGAGCCACAATGATTGAAATTTCCCGAAATAACTAAAGCAAGTATAAGGGGATTACGAGCGCAGCTACTTTTTTTTAAATCACTTCGTACTTCATTAGCCATATAGAGAAGGTTTTAGACTCCATGTTAAAAAAAAAGTATCAACAAATTAATCTTTTTAAATATGAGAAGATTAATTTCATGTTTTTTAAATTTGTATATGCTTAAATATAGTGCATTCGTTTCTAAATCAATACTACTTTGTTCTTTATACTTATTGCTATTTTAGTTTTATGGGTAAGGAAGAAACTCGATTTTTAATCACGTCAAAAAGATGTGTTTTAAATTCTTTCACTCAAAACAGAAAACAAAAGCAAGTAACGATTTTTTCTAATAATTATTACTGACCCAGGCAACGCCGGGTATTTTTGCTAGTAATTTTAATAATAATAATTACTAGAAAAACCTGTGGAAACAGAAGGGGGGGGCTGTGTGGCCATTCTCATAGTTTGTAGTTCCGCAAAGCGATAGATAATCATTGAAACTTCATGGAACTTTTTGACTTTTTATAATACGATACTATTTAAGTGCTTATTTATTAATTTATTCATTAATCTCATTGCAGTGCAAATATTGAACTTTATACCTAGAAAGACGGGACAAGTCACCGCGACCTTTGAAGTATTCCACAAAAAAAGGCAGATAGATTTTTTTTTCTCATATTTGCTGGAGCATAAAAAAATACTGGTCACTCTATTTTAACGTTCATTGTTGACCATTTTTCGTTTTTTCATTATCTTAAAATGACTGTATTACCAGTAAAACAGTCAAGTTACCGGATCCAGTTCAGCCCTGTCAAAATAAAGCATTTTCCAGCATGTCAAACATTACCAAAAAAATATTATTAAATGATCCTGTCGTGGAGCGAGTTTCATTGTTGATCACGTCAGAAGAGTGACCTGATCATTTGCTATTATATATATATGAGGATGAGGTTAATAACTTTTGTCAACAATCTGCTAGTGGTATCTACTCGATACCATCTAACCAATCTAACTAAATCATTCTTCGAAGAAATAAAAAGTATTCTTAGACTTCATGTTTCATTTCACAATTACAAACGCATTTTTAGTATGATTGCAGAAAGGGACTGAAGCAAGAATGGTGGCATTGAAAAAATATTGACACTGTTCGATTCTAACAAAGTTTTCTCTCTTTTTCATTAAGATATCTGAATTCCCACCAATTTTTTTATGCCCCTCTCACGCCACTAAGTCAAAAATTTCGTTTAGTGCTTTATGATCAAATTTGATCCTAATCTCTTAACAAATGCTGTGTCTGATAATTTAGTACTGAATAATTGAAAACTGAGCAAAGAAATAAGCCTACATAGCATTATTTCTTCTTTTTTCACGGTATTTGAACGCTACTCTTAATAAAACGAAGAAGAGATCTGCAAAATCGAGAAGTAAGCTTACAGTATAGACATTAATATACTGAATATTTAAAGTGCAATACAAAACCTAATCTCAGAAAACACTAGTTTAAATCTCACATGTTTCTTCGTTCAGAGTATTTTAAACTATTTTTAGAAAAAATGTGATTTTTTAGGATTTGATGTAAATATGTTAAATGAATTCATCCAAACGTATTTCCAGACTAAATTCTAAATTATTTAATCTAAAACAAGATATAAATACATGTGTTTATTTCATGGTTTTCTTTGTATAAAGTATTTTAAATATTTTTCTTTTATAAATGATTTTTCGTAAATTAGCAAGATAGAACATATTTCTTCGGAAAAAAGTATAGCATCGTAAAACTGAGGAATGAGCATTAGATGCAGACTTATTTCCATAATGAATGCAGCATAAAAATTTTAACTGCAGCATAAGATATCAGTATAAAAATGAACTAAAGATAAAAATAATGCACATCCCAGTCGCTTTTTAGCTGCTATTTATGTATTTCTTAATATTCCCCATCCTCCTTCTTATTAATATTTTTTCAATGATGAACCCAACTCCAGGCGAGAATCAATTAAAACGGGGATGGAGAGACAAATACTTTAATGGCACTTTTAAAACCAATGTAAACAGCGATGAATAATATATTTTAGGCGACATTTTCGCACTGATTACCAATGCAAGTCATTAAAACAACAATGAATATTTTAAGACTTTCTTAATAGCCTTGATTGCTGTTCCAAAACTAAGCAAGAGAAGAAAAAGATACTCTACTCAAGCTATCGATCGCAATTATTTCGATTTTAGAACGCGGAATCCGAAAGAAGTAATTTATTTGGCAAGTGCATTTGAATAATCAGCGTGCTTTACCCAATTTTAAACTCCTTTTCCCCATTAGTATCCAATCAAGATTTCTCAAAGATGGAGAATTGGAATGGCTAATGAACTGTTGGCAGATGAATCATGTAGGTTAATGATCTATACTCTGGGGGTTTATTCTTTTTTGCCTGCTTTTAATTTTCATATTTGTTGAGTCAAAATCATGCACGTATTCGTTTTTTTCCTTAATCCGGTAATGTCCGCATGGAGTTAAGTTTAAGTTGAATTACAGGGTGTCCAGCAAAGGACTCCCTGGTTTCAAAATTAAATATCTTGAAAACAAAGGACGATATTGGAATAAAATAAACTGTATGTTTATTGTGAAACCCATAAAAATCATATACAGGAATTCGGAAATTAGTTTAAAAAACTGCCAACAGGTGACACTGTACAATATAATTGCAATAGAAGTCTCCATAAATAATGCTGTGAAGCGGTTTGTTGTTTCAGCAGCAGTTTAGTCTCTCAGATATGCTTACATGTACGCTAGAAATTATCGTTCAACCTCTTCGCAGCACTATTCATGGAGACTTTTATTGCAATTGCAGTGTGAAGCGCCACCTGTTGGAACTTTTTAAAACTAATTTACAAGTTCCTGTATATGATTTTAATGGGTTTCACAATAAACATGCCGTTTATTTTATTCCAATATCGTCCTTTGTTTTCGAGATATTTAATTTTGAAACCAGGGAGCCTTTGCTGGACACCCTGTAAATTGTAGTTGATGAAACAAAGTTTTTAAGGGAAGTTCCGACATGAAAAAGGAAAGATAAAAACACCGTTTTTTTTTTTTTTTTGGTGTGTGTGTGTGTGTGTGTGTGTGTGTGTGTGTGTGTGTGTGTGTGTGTTTTAAATTCACTTAGAAAGAAAACGACAACGTTAAAAAATAATGTCTGGCTCATTTTTTTTTTTATTGTACTGAAAATATTTCTTAAACTTTCACTTTATTTCGATGCTAATTTAAATGTGTAGTATCTTTTTTTCCTTAAAGCTGCGCCATTTCATTGTTTCAGATTTCAAGATTCATTTTATTGTCGAGCAATAAATACTTATCATGACAGAAAGTGCAGCAAAGACTTAGTTACAGTTAACAAAATAGAGAACAAACAGTTTTATAGCTTTCTCCGCCATTGAAAATATTCGAAGCAATTCGAAAAATTATATGATACAATTTTGTATCTTTAAGACCAATAAAAATTTTGTGATTTATCTGTATTTGATGTTCTGAAAACAAATCATTTAGTTTGTTTTTCAGCTATTGTGAGAAAATATGTAAAGAAATCTTTTTTAAGAAAGTTTTGTCTCCATAATTTATCGAAAAAAGTTCTATATTTTCAAAAAAAATCGGATTATTTGTTTTAATCCTGATAAAATGATTTATTTATGAATAACTCCACACTGTAAGAACAGGCTAATATGTCACTGATTATTTCCGGGCAACATGCCGGGATTTCATGGGTTTCCGACAGTTTCCTCTGAAAAACAAGTGTCTTTGAAAAAAAACGTTTGCTTGATTGCTAAGAGTTACATATAAGACGACTGCTCAGAGTTCAGGAAAATATTTTTAGCTACCAGCGCCAAAACATACTCAGCGATTTTATTATATGTTTCTTTTTATGGGCGCGCACAGATCGCCTGGGCTGCAAATGAAGATACAGTACAGTCTCTGAACACTGTATAGCTTTGCAAGAATTGCAGGCATGTAAGGTGTTTGCTTTTAATTTTGCATAATCTTTGTACGTTGTTTATAAGTTCTTAGGCACTTATCCGCGTGTGGTTGGGTTGAAAAAAAAACTCAACATTAATTCAGGGGTCAGCAAAATGGAAATTAAGGCCGAATTTTGGGTGAAAATTTTTTCGTGAATACAGTGCTTCCTTTTTTGAAAAAGGAAGTAAAAAAAATGAGTCGAAGTTTTTTTAATGTTACCAAAGTGCTCTGTGGAAAAAAACGCGAAGTTTTCTTAAGAGCTTAAAACGTAGCAGGTTTAGGGGGAGAACGCATTCAGGGGACTGCTCTCACTCCAAATCCAAAGGTCTAGTATGTGTCTGTAGTATTTTGAAGAAGTAGGTACCGAGTAAGTTGAAAACATTGATAACTTAAATAAATTTTCTGAAGAAATCTTTCCTAGGCCTAAATTACGTACAATCCTCTAAAAATCCACAGGGCTAGTAGATGTCTCGTATTTTGAAGGAGTAGGTAAGGAGTGAGTTGAAAACATTGATATCTAAAATAAATATTCTGAAGAACTCTTTCTTATGCCAAAATTTATGCATAAACTTCTAAACATTCAAAGAGCTAGTTGATGTCTAGTATTTTGAACGAGTAGATATAGAATGAGTTGAAAACAGATTAAAGAAATAAATATTCTGAATAACTTCTTTCCTATGTCCAAATTTAAGCAAAAACCTCTACAAATCATTTAAATAAAGATAGACAAAATATTTGAGATCAAAATGATGTTAAAATTTTACTTTTATGTCTGCTTTTCTAGATGTTTCGCCGCAAGTCTCAACCTTTAAACTAGGCTTTCTCTCTTTGTTACTAGTTCAGTTTGCATAATACAGTAACGTACAAGATCGGCGGGTAAAGTATGAATGTTTGGGATCTTAAACAAACAAAATGTTCAAAGTTAAAACTTTTGTCGTAATTTCTACATTCTGTTCAGCCTAAGGAAATTCTATTCAAACTTATAATAACAGTTGCAACATCCGGCATATACTTTTAAAATACATGAGTTTTAGAATGGGAAATGTATCATTTTAGCAATTTCTGAAAGCTTGTGGTTGGATGGTATTATATTTTCCGCGAAGCATGAAAGATACAAATTTATATAATACAATGGTGAATAAATAATTTGTACCTATGTGTGTATAATTCATTTAAAGTGAAGTCATTAATTATTTTATAGGTTCTTTTGGTTATTAGTATGTAAAATTTAAAGGTTTTATTTTACATTTTGATGTGCTGCTTGCTGAGAAAGCTTAGTGATATTTGTCCCTATAGTTCCTCTAAATTTAATAATTTGATAGCAATTAACGAGACTCGCCCCGACGTAATTCGGGTTAAAAAATATCTATCTTAAATAAGTACTGTAAAGGTACTTTTTCATTTGAAAATTAACAGCAGCCTTTATTTATTTATTTTTTTTTTTTTTCGTTTTTAAGAGAGTTGAAACAAATTGATTTACCTCATATCCTGATCAAGAGAGACCAACATATAATTCCCAATGAACAATACAATCTTCCCGTATGTAATGTTGCACTACGTATCGTATAGTAATACGTTTGATGATGGTGATGCATAAAAAATTTCCATTGGATATTGTAATCACTTGAATTGGAAAAAGAAATATACAAAGACCATGAGGATGCAAAGATTTTAAGCCAACTTATTTACTGCTGGTGCTTTAAGAACAATATTCGAAATCATATTATTTGGTGATAAATTTAATAGGGCTTGAATTCCATTGAATAGGTTAGACAAATAAAAGTTGTGCAATAAAATTATTGGGATATTGCCTTTAATTTTAGAAGCATCAAGAGAAGTCCTGAGGAGTATCTATAGAAGAAATTCTCCCATCTGCCCGTTTTTTCTTCTTAAACATACCGTGTCTTTCTGGAGGAAATATTCAAAGTAATTTAGATGTGGAATGGTCAGTTTTTATACCTCTACACTGTAAAAACGATTCAGAAGCGTTCCTGGAAAATAATGGACAGCTGATTAGCCTAATGTTTTGAAGTTGCATATCTTACAAAAACCAGGGACGTCCCCCCCCCCCTCCGCTAAAATTCAGTATACTTCCTGATATGTTCAAAAATCTTCCCGTTTAAAGCCAGTCGAGTCTACGGAACTGTAGAGTAAACTTAAGTAGAAAAATTTAAAAGCTTGGCACCTTCCTGATTTATCGAGAACGCTCTAAAAACAGTATTGCAAATAAGGCTAATCTAAGAGAGAATTGGAAGTAGTGTATGAAGCATTGGTTCTTGCTTGCAAAACTACCGAGTCCATAGACTTATTCGCGCCAAATGGGCGCCTTATTAGTCTGGAAGTGCCGCAATCGATCTGATGCCGATACATTTTACAAATACGCTCAGTTAATATTTAAACTGGGAAACAAGTATTTTTCACAACAGTGAGAAATCTGCATTCGTGTGACTTGTAGTAATATAGAAAGTATTTGGACCATGATACTTAATCTTTCTAATAAGTGGATAAAGTTGAAATACTAAAACGCTACATGGAAATACTCCGCAATGTTTCGGATTTTTTTGCCGTGTAAGGGAAGTCCCAGCAGTTTCGTAAAAAAATATCGCAAAAGCTTAATGATTGATTTTTGATAGTGTTAAATTTATTAATTTTTCCACTTCCACCAGGTATACCGATCAACATTAATTTACGTTCCTGGTTTTCATGTACCAATAATTTTTGATAAATTTTTTCTCCGTTGATTCTCTGTAGTGGTGGCAAATAAAAGTCCCCTATTGAGTGTCCGCTTCATTCTCAAAATTTGACTTGAAATTGAACGACAATCATAGTATTTCTGCTGACACTCTCCTTTCAATATGTCGTCACAGAGATCTTTTTTTAATGTTTGCATAAAGCAATCTAGCAAGCGAGTCTAAAAGTTGACATAAAAGTTAAAATAGTTGTAAATAATTCTCTGAGTTTAGGAGCAGAGTCAGAATGTTACATGTATGAAGTAAGGTTAGTTTCCAAGGTTTGTCGTCGTCTATACGCCGAGTTATTTACATGCTGCTTGATGGGTTGGCAGGATCTTAAACTGTTAAACGACTTTGGAAATATGTAGGGCCACGAAAATGTTCCAAATGAAGTCGTATGTGACAAAATTTAGATTAGCTATTTGGATGAATATTGTATATTCTGCTAAGAGGTGAGTCTTTTTCAACCCTGGGATGCCTTTCAACCTCTTGTACTCCTTTCCTTCGGAAAACTTGCTTTTTTCATACGCCTCCATTTTTTTTTTTTTTTTTTTTTTTTACAATTTCCTTCTGATAGAATATTTGTTAGCTTTATTAGTTTATTATATCGTTTTTAAAGGTTTAAATGCGGTCAGCATGAAGAATAGTTCCGCAATATATATATATATATATATATATATATATATATATATATATATATATATATATATATATATATATATATATATATATATATATATATATATATATATATATATATATATATTAATGTTTTCCTCTTTGTCAAATGCTTGCCCATCCAATGTTTTTTGTTCGTTGTTGTTTTAACTCTAAACTTTGAAATTACGGTAATTGTGTGCAATTACCCTTTCAGTTGAGAATTTTCTAAACTAAATCAAAAACCTTAAAGGATAGCCTGAAACGCATGCAAAATTACAACTTTTAGGAAAAAAAAAACCACGGATTATTATCGTCTATTTACTCTACTTGAATTAAAAAAAAAAAGAATTGAACGAGGCGAATCTCAGTTATATTTAATTTAATTTTGAAGCTTAAACATTGTGACTCCACTTTTTTTTTCAATGTCCTAGGGTAATAGAATGTTACATACTTTATCTTCTACTGCCTCAACCACATGCAAAACTTTCGTCGATGATATTTTCATCGCACACGTGTTCCATCCCTCAGCATTTAGCTCGCAGAATTATTTTAACAGCCCTGTCATTGCCGAACTGGAGCGATTGAAGCTCGCTTTTACGTATATATAAACAAAACAGTACGAAACAAAAACTGGTAGCGAAAACAAACTATTGAATTTAAAAAAATAGCTTGCTTACATTATAGCCTATACCATTCAGTAAGAATGCGCCTTCCATGTAGTGAAAGAATTTTTCAAATAGGTGCAGTGGTTCCGGAGATTACCTCGAACATATGAACACACAAAAATCCGCTCTCTAACTTTATAATATTAGTATGGATTTCTTTGTAAATTTCCCTTAATTTTTAAATATCTATTAAAGGGGGCAATTCGACCAATGTTTTCGACTACCACAAGCACTTTTTCCCATGTATTTCTTTAAACTCTGACCATCAAGTTTTTTTATACCACATTGAATGAAACTCAGTAGCACAAATCCATGTCAGAATTTTTTTCATACATCATTTTTTGACACAAAGGTTTTTTGGCTAATTCCCAGTTTCGCCGACAATTCAAAGTTTCTCCCACCTTTAATGTATAAAAAGGTATTATTGAAACTGAAAGAAAAAAAAAAGACACTGGAGAGACACGTCTTTCTTTTTTTTTTTTTTTGTAAATGCAATAGTATTGTTAAATTTTTTAAACTTTTACCTCATTATTACAATATATTTCGTTCTATTTTCGTTGTAAAAAAGTAAATACATGAGAATATATTGCAACGCATAGTCTTGGACCAAAGGTTATGAAGTTACTGACACAAATCACATCCTTTCTTGCTGTGCTCCGTCGTATGTATTAAATCTTTCAAATGCATATTGAGTAAATTTGTTTAAAAAAGCACAACATGATTTTCAGTTTACTGATTGGCGAAAGTAACAATTTATTATATTTATGCAACGCTCATTTAACTTACACAATGTTCATTTGTTTCGAATTTATTTAAACGGGTACAAACGTATAGGCACATAAATATACATACACAATATCACTAAAGCAGCGAGATATCCCTACTGGAGTGGGTTTTATGATGAAAAATACCTTCTGGAGAGAGGGTTTTTTTAGTCAAAAATACCTTTTGAAGTTTTTTTTTTTTTTTTTTTGATTAAAACAGCCCTTTGAAATGAATAAACTACTCTATTAGAATTTGCAT
This sequence comes from Uloborus diversus, assembly GCF_026930045.1. Taxonomy (NCBI): domain Eukaryota; kingdom Metazoa; phylum Arthropoda; class Arachnida; order Araneae; family Uloboridae; genus Uloborus; species Uloborus diversus. Next base: position 120,869,720 of record NC_072738.1, read on the forward strand.
TTTTTTTGAAACCAATGGCTCTGGGGGAGGATTGACCCCCCCTCCTTCGCTGCGCCATTGATGCATATAGATATGAACTTAAAACTTCATTTTCCAGCCTGCATGTTAAACTATTCTGGACGATTATGGCTTTTGGTTGTTTGAGTGTATGATCTTTGAAAGTGGAAGAAAGGAATCCAACTTGCTGTAGAGCACCATATCAATGAGAAATATCCAGCGTAAAACTGGTAAATATATTTCTTCTTTCTCTCTCTCTCTCTACATTCTCGTAAAGATATCACTATAAATTTCTTTTCACATTCAACAAACTTTTACTTTTGTTTATTTAAAACTTTCGCGAAAGAAATTCAAATCAGTTTATCTTTACGCGGGTTCTTTCAAAAAGCTTGTTGATTTTAAAAGTTCTTCGATCATACAAAAGTTTACGAGCGTGAGTTTGCTTCTTTTCTTACAAATTCTAACATTACAGTTGCTATATTGTAGGAATCACGAGATATCAGGAGGGAGAAAAAAAATCCCTCTGCTATTCTCAATGGCCTCTGCCACGTGTAAAACCGTAACAATTTTCCCTATGCCCTCGGTTCTTTTGTCTGCCTTACGCCTCATTTCCTATCATGAAAGTAAATGCTTGCTGAGATGGGGAAAAAAAGAAGATTCATGCCTTTTTAACAGAAGGACAATCAGCAACCCAGAATTTGAGCTTGTTGTCATGGTAACAGCAATCTTTGTTAGGGCAGAAAGTGAAATCTATGATAGTGTTATGCATGTTGCATTCTTTGAGGAGAAGTGTTAGTCTTGGCGAAAATATGTCTTCATTACCTCATGGAATATTTATCTTTCTTTCATGAATACGGCTCATATTGCGAAAGCACGCGGGAAGATCTTAAGGGGATGTTTGTAATTAGAGAAATCTTCCAAAAGTATTAAATATTTAATCTACAGTCATGATAACGGTAATATTTTTTCTAGTTATAATAACATACATTTTGATTTACACACAATTTACGAAGAAAACAGCAGTTGAGCTGAAGCATGATGCCTGGAATACGCTTTGGTTTTGCTACAGCACACCGAAAATGTATAAGCATTACATTTTTTTTCTCAAATTAATGAATAATCCTAAGGAAAACGTGCAAAAATACCAATTACCAGTTTACACTTTAATAATGTTGTCACATAATATAAAGAGCTAAAACTCACGTCACATTTGCTTTACAAACTATGATTTGCTCTCTCAAATTAAGCGTTGAAGAGCTTTAAAAAGCTTATAATGGTTTTATGTTTAATATGCAAAAACAAACTTGTTTAATCAAATATTTCATAACGCGTTCAAGTTCTTTCAGTCGTCACAAGAAGATATTACAATCCTTTTATTAAATTAAATTTTAAAAATTCGTTAAGATTTAAAAAATAAATTGGACAACCACCGGTGTATTATACGAGAGATGTTATCAAACCCAGGCAGCCTTATAAAATTGATTAATAAAAGAAAACAAAACGTTAAAACATAAATTTGGCAAAAGCATTGCATATCTCTAAATATTTAAAAATTGTGTTCAGTACTAGTTAAAGCAAAAGAAAAAGGTTCAAATTCAAATATTATTACGAACTTAATACTGTATTCAATACATTCCTTGGGGTGAATAATAAAGAAGAAATAGTACCCGAAAAAAAAATGTTATATGAAGAAAACATGTCTTTAACTCAAAACACAAACAATCGCATTATATATGAAAAAAAAAGTTTGAATTTCAGCTTAAAACTAACAGACACAAGGAAAACAATTATTGGTTACTGACTCATATAAGAAGAAAATAAGTTTTTATCCACGTTTCAATGATGCTATCAACTTAGCATCGCACAACTGCTAACCACTAAGAACTTTTTGAGAGGAAAACAGTACCATCTAACAGTCAGCCTGAAAAAATAAAACGGATTTTTGTAGTCGAAACAGAATACCTAAAACTAAAAAAGAAAAATGCTCTTCAAATATTAGTGTCAGGAGTTGTTTTAGCGAAATAGTTTTTAAGAAAAGCATAGGATTGTTTGTACTCATTTTTTCTGAGTAGTTCGTATTTTTCCCTCTTGAAACAGAACGGAAGATTTTTTAAAAGCTCTTTTGTTCCCGGTGCAATGCATTTTTCATTCCTTCACTTCCTATCAAGAAATAAATACTGGAGTTTTCTTATTCTTGCGTCAATTTTTCGTAAGAATGTATAGCACCTATTTCCTTCGGTGAATGTTGATTCTGATGTAATACCAATTAAAACCTTTTTAATGTTAACTACAACTTTCGCATGTACACTGTAAAAAAATTCCGAAACGTTACTGATTATTTCCGAGGAACGTTACAGTATTTCACGGGTTTTCACCTATTTCCCCGTAAAATCACGTATCTTTGCAAAAAAGTTTCCTGAATTGCTGCAAGTTGCACGAATACAAACTCCTCACTGGCGTGAAAAATATTTTTATCTACCAATTTAAAGGTTAACTGAGCGTATTAATTAAGTGTATCTTATATCGTTCAGATTGACAAAGCTCCCAATAAGAACGAATAAGTCTCTGGGTAGCTGCGGAATTGCAGGCCGTGGGAGAGATTTGGCTCTTACTTGCAATTCTGCTTTGGCCTTGATGCTTCTGGAGCTTTCGTAGTAACTCTGGAAGGTTTGAAGCAATGGTATTAGATCTACCGAATTTCCATTGTTGAATTCCGCGATATTGAGGGGTGCGCCCATGCCCTTAGTTGGTTGGGCACCCCTGGGTAAGTGAACGATGCAGTCGGACTAGAATAGCCTGATGTTATTCAAGGGCATGCGGTAGAGGGGATTCTGTAAATGACTGGCTGTGTTTTGAGAGTACGCAATACCTGGGAAATGGTTTGGTCATAGAAAAAAAATCATAAGGACTATTTTTATAGAGAATTTTGAGATCTAAACCTTTGTACTAAGGTACTTTTCAATAAAACTTACCGTTTTGGAGAAAAATCAAAAAAAAAAAAAACCTAAAATTTTGACCTTTGACCCCGAATAACTTTTTTAGTTCACATGGGATTGACGGGTACTTTTGGCACTTTATTTGTAATGCTAAACCCAAGGTCTCTACAAAAAATTAGCTTTCCCGGAATTTTTGTTATTTCCATTGTCTAAATTGTCCGGACTGTGAAGACTCCCGATTTATTCCAGAAACTTGACTGGCTTTTATTGGAGTGGTTTTTGAATTCTTCAGAAAATTTCCAGGTTAATTTCAGGAAGGTTTCTACTGACTTTTAGCGGGAAACTTTCCTTCTTTTCACGAGATATGTTACAGGCACAAAGTAAGCACTCCAGCTGCCCCTTATTTTCTAGGAACGTTTCGGCCATTTTTTACAATGTACTCTAAAACAACCTTCCATAATTACCAAACGATAACTTTCTTCCACGTTTATCGACCTCAACTTCAAAACGCCTGCCTTCATCTCAAAGTTTGTTCAACGCTGATTTTCAAAACCGAAAACAGCAGAAAAGAAAAACAATTTCAAGGCATCCTCAAATCGCTTTTCTTTTTGGAGGCATCTTCAATATTTTTCTTTCCCTTTCAGATTTCCTTGCCTGTCTTACGCTTCATTTACCGTGATAAAAGTAAATGCTTCGTCAAATGGAACAAATAAGCGGCGTTATGCCCTTAAACAGCAAGCCTAGAAGTAAAGTAGTATCTGTTGTCATGGTTACGGTAATCCTTGTTAGCGCAGAAGAATGAACTCTTCAGCTATGTTTTTACACATTTTATTCACCAATGCAGCTTAAACCTATCCGCAAATATATGGTGTTCATTACTTTCAGAACAAAGACATAACTTTTGTTGTCTGATTTTAAATGAGATTATGTATTTTGACCTTAAAGATCAATCCACTTGGGTTGGAATGTAAAGCGATTTCGTACTATTTGTCTGAGTTGAATGCTTGGCATAGATTTTCAGGTCTAAAAGAAGTAAATGTATGCTTTTCAATTTCCTTTTAGCATCCGAAACATGCTGCTTTATGTTTAACAGCATTTTATTCCTCGCTATGTCTAAAATGTGCTCGTTATTTTTTGAAGTATTCAAATAAAATCCAGGTTTAGAAGTCTTCTTAGTAGTTTTGTTGTTGTCACAAAATGCTCTCTAGATACTCTTATTTAAAGCGTAGAATAATTTACTTTTACACAAAGACTCAAATGTGTGTCTTTTTCTCATTTCCTGAAAGGAAAATATTAAAACTATTACATTAGTATTTTAAAGCTATACTTTTAGATAATATTTTATTCAAAACCACAAAACTTTCCCTAATATCATTTCAATAGATAAACTAAGTAATTTTAGTTCTTAGCATAAATAAATACATCTTTTTAAAAAAAGTACAACGATTTTTATACGGAAACCATGCTTTAAAAAATATTATAAAACACTTCAAAACAAGGACAAGGAAAGAAATTTTTAAAACAAATTGGATTATTCACCCTAAATTTTCAAATTTAGTGTTTGATTTCTATTAGGCCACTTTAAAAACTAGATATTTTCTGTATTTCACGATTGTTAAGAATGATAGTAAGGCTTGAACAACTTGCCACACATCGTTTTTATCCACCTTCTCGTACACACACACACACAGACGGACTTTAATACTCCGTATACTAAACAATGTATATAAAACTCATGTAGGTAAACCTTCCTATGTACTGTTAAGGAGGAAGCTCTGTATAGCTTTTCCACTAGTTTATGTTATAAAATGTCTATAATCGATTCACAAAGTATCCCAAACAGATAAAACTTCCGGGAATTACAATACTGCAGAGAACGAGAGGGTTGATGTTTTGACTAGCAAAAGGGAGAAATTCAGCAGGCTCTGACTAAACAAGTACCTTTTTTTAAGATTATGTCTATAATCGATTCACAAAGTATCCCAAACAGATAAAACTTCCGGGAATTACAATACTGCAGAGAACGAGAGGGTTGATGTTTTGACTAGCAAAAGGGAGAAATTCAGCAGGCTCTGACTAAACAAGTACCTTTTTTTAAGATTGAAAGGATTGTTAAGTTTAAATAATTTTACTAACTTATTTTCACAATTAGCAGAAATAACAAAAAGAAAGTGTGGAGGCACCTTCTACATAATACCATTCCTGGGGCGGTGACCCAGTTTCGAATGAACCCTGTATATAACTGTCGGGCCACTCATCTACATTGCTTGGAGCAACTACACTGTAAAAAAATTCCGAAACGTTACCGGGTATTTCCGCGTTACGTTTCGAGATTTCAATGGTTTTTATCCACTTCCTGGAAAAATCCAGTATCATTGTAAAAAGGATTCCTGAATTGCTACAAGTTGCACGAATGCAGACCTTTCACTGTTGTGAAAAATATTTTTAACTCCCAGTTTGAAAATTATTCAAGCGTATTTATTAAGTGTATTGGCTTTATTGAATTTATGGCCCGGCCATGCTAATTAAGCTCCCAAAGGCAGCGAATAAGTGTGAACTGCATTGCTTTGCAAGAATTGCATTCGAGTAAAATTCTCGTTGCTTATCAGCAATTATGGCTTAGCTTTGGCCATGTTTGCAATAATCTCTTGGAACTTCCTTGATAAATCAGGAAGATGCCAAACTATTATATTATAATTTCTTAAGTTTACACTAATTTTCCAGAGACATAACTGGCTTAACGGCAAGATTTCTAAATTTTTCAGGAGGCTTCCAGGATAATATCAGGAAGATTACTGAAATATAGCGGAAAATGTTCCGGGATTTTGCAAGATATGTTACGGGCAGAAATTGGGCACATCAGCTGCCCATTATTTTCCAGGAACGTTTCTGAATCATTTTTACAGTGTAGTCCTGATTCCCATTGTCCTACCTTCAATGGTCAATTGGTCATGAACGGTCCTTCACTGCACTGCGCTCCCCAAATTGTCACATATCAAACGCTTTTGGGAGGCGCGGCAGCACAAGAAGATATGACATGCTTTCCGTTCCTGTTGTTGTATTAGTTGCATTTTAATTGTCAAATCATACATTCTAAAAACAATTCAGAAACTTTCCTGGAAAACAATAGACAGCTGATGTTCCCAATTTCTATCAGTAAAATATTTTGCAAAGAATAGGACAGTTTCGCGATGAAAGGTCGAATCTTTCTGAAAAATCTACAAAACTTCCCAATCAAAGCCGGCAATGTATCTGGACTAACTCAGAAACTTCAATGAAAACGTATATGTATAACGTAATCGTTTGACACTTTCCTGCGTGTGTCTTACCAGTAACGCTTCTAAAGCAAATATGGCCGAAACTAAGACGAGATTTCAAGTAATTCCTTCAAAGCTACACTATCCGGAGACTGCATTTTGCCCTTGTTTGGGGCTTAGTCAATCCGGAGGGGTCGCAATTAAGGTGAAAGAGAAACACATAATAAAGTAGATTAATATATTTTTACACTGTTAGCTGAAACTATTTTTTACAACACTATAAAATCGGCATTCAAAGAACTTGCTGAGATTCAGAAAACGCCTTCGCAACAAAACTTGCTTCTCACAGGAAACTGGTTTAGACCCTTAAAATCCCGAAACGTTACCCAGAAGAAATCAGTGACGTTTCGGATTTTTTTTTTACAGTGTATTAAAAATAAAATAATTTTAAAATAATCTAAATATAAAAAAATCACCAAGCATCCATCGCATAATGTCCAACATTTAGCACAGAACATCAAGCATAAAACCCCGACATTACTTTGAATTTTAATACATTGAATTCAAACTATGTTTTTCACAATCACGAATTGTGATAGAACCCTATTCGTTGGGTTTCCTATCTATATCCTAAGTAATTTGAATTCAATATGTCAAAACTCAAATGAAAGCCACAGGCTGAATGCTTAGGGCTAGATTCATGATGTTGTATGCTGGATGCAAGATGCTCTATGCTCGATGCTAGATGTTGTGTGCTGGATTCTGTTTTTGTTTCTAGAGGATAGTATGTAAAGTCGATTTCGAAGGATATGCACGAGGACGAGAAGCTCGAGGAGTCAATATTGCCACCTATGACAAGCACTGGCAAGCAGAGGCCAGTGACTTCAAAGAAGACAAGACATCAAGTAGGATGAAGTGAGAACAATAGACAATTCGGGATTACTCAAAAATACGGAGGAAAAATGTAGGTATCATCATGGAAATTAATCTTATATGGACATTAGGGTGTTTCAAAAATACATTTTAAGAAACAAATTCTCCTAGATAACGTGCCATCCATTAATATTTTTCGACTTTTGGATATTAATATACTGGAAGAATTTTAGCTTTCTATTTCAAAGGGTGCTCAACTCCTTTCCCTAAACTTCATACATATGGGAAGGACGGTTGAAAAATACATTAAACTGAAGAAAAAAAAATTGTACATATGATAATATATACTACTAATATGAGTATACATTGCGATAAAGCAACCATTTACAAAAAAAAAAAAGAAAAAAACAGTAGGGGTAATTAAATGGCTCAAAACTTGCGGCATTTTCTATACTAAGGCTAATATTTAATTAAAGGGTCATTTAGCATCCTCTTAAAATTTTGAGAAAGATAAAACTTTTACTGCATATTACTATTAGTAACTCTAAAACAATAGGGGCGGGCTGGACTCGAGCAGAACAAAAGTTTTTTTGAACCACCCTAATGAACATATTACATTACGTGTAGTAAATATATCACGGTATTCTTTATTCCTTTATCTTTAGACAATTTTCAGCTGCAGCAACACCAATACCTCATATTTAATTTGGGGGCTCGGGGAGAGCGTCGATCTCCCGCCCGTCAGATTTTAGAAGACATTGTAATTATGCATTTGTGCAATGTATTTCGCTGTTTTTTCTCTACAAAAAGAACTGAACACATACACTTCGCCTTCAAACTTCCTCCAAAGAAATTTTTGACATGACGGGATTAAGAATTAACTTCATTATTTAATAAGAAATGCTTGCGCTCTTGTATGTAACCGCTGTGTGCTAATGGCTCGTATTGGTTGCTAGGAGCATAGAACCCAGTCAAAAAATCAAAACAGAAAATAGAAACAGTTTTCTTGTTCAGAATTCCGAAGATAAATCCGTTTCAGAAATAAAAAAGAAAAGAAAATATGGTGAGCAAAATAAGCAGTGAACTGTCGCCAAAACTGCCTAAAAAAAACGAGATTTTCCATAAGCGAAACAAAATGGCAATACAGAAAATTGTGAAGTCACCGGCCATCAGAAAACGCAAAAAAGGCGCCTTAGAATACATAACTTTAGATGTTGTTTAGAAATATGTTTTCTCGCACGTAATCTGTTATTGTCAAAACATTTTACCCAGGTCTACGCTTCTGCGTGTGCGATTTTAAGAATGTCCAGGATAAATTTATTCCGCTTTTGTCTTATTTTCTTAACGTAAAACGCGAAATAGAAAGTCTAAGAAGCATAAAAAATTTTAAATTGTGCCTTCTGGCTTTGCTTAACTGTTGTCTTAGTAGAAGCTGTGTTTTGAATCAGTTTGGAAAGTTCTGAAAAAAATCTTACAGTGAATTTTATGACAGTGTGCAGTGTGATTATTGTCTCAATTTGTGATTTTTATATTATTTAGAGCAGCGTTTCTTAATTTATTTGATAAGCGGAGTCCTTTTGAATGTCGACTTTTTTCGTAGAACTCCTGTTTTTTTCTCAGTAGCATAGTTTCCATGCAACATTCTAGAAATGGTTTATTTTCAATAAAAAGGCTCTTTTTCGGTTTAAAAAAAATATATTTTTTTTTCAACATTAAAAAAGGTAATTTCAAAATCAACACATATTTCTCTAAGACGTCTGCAACTCGTAAATTTTTAAAGTTTCAATTTTAATGATATGAATGGTAAACATATACATTCTTATAAGGCTTTATAGATGAAAGTTGCATTCTCGGATCAGGTTCAGTATTAACTTTGTATTTTTGTTGACAGATAAGCTCAAAACATAAATTTAGCTGCAAATTGTTAAAGTGCCGAAAAAAAATTTCGTGACAATTGAAAATATTCACCTTTTGAATTGCACCAGAATTTCACTGAACGGCATAATTTCAAATTTCTAGTGCAAGGAAGGATCAAGTGCCCTTTCAATAAAAGAGTTGTACTTAAATCTGTTTATAATTTGAGCCCCCATACATTGAAAATAAATGACTTTTGATTCCACTGTTGATACTTCCTCAACCATTCGTTCAGAAAATACTCAGAAAACACATAGTTTAAACCAGTTTGTAAGCGACTAGTTAAATCGTTTAGAGGGGGAAAAGCAAGTTTCGCGGCACCCTTGTGTGATTTCCATGGAACCCTGGGATTCCGCGGAACGCAATTTAAGAAACACTGAGTTAGAGAATAAATTCGCATTTTCAATCTTACGAAAAAATGAGCACCGATTTTGTAGTCACTTTGCCTGAAGAAAGCGTTCACGCATTTAAAAACTCAAACATTTATGTGTGTCCATATTTGCATTTCAAAAAAATCCCGGTTGTCCTACTATACAAGCGGCATTGAGTTCTACTCCAATAAATTACTTTCACAGCAATTTTTGTCTTATCGTTATCACCATAGTCCCTTTCCATTCCATGAATTAACTTTTATTTTCTTAATTCTTGCATTAAACTTTTTCTTCCTACAAAAATATTTTTATATTAGATTGTGTTCTTTTCGTATATGTTTTCCAAGAAATACAATTTTTATAAATTAAAGAAAATTTTCAAATACGAAAAGTCTTTGTTACAAAACAAGCAGAAAAACGCTGCGGCATTTCAAAACTGATCGATTTCTACACTGTAAACACGATTCAGAAACGTTCCTGGGAAAAAATGGGCAGCTGATGCGTCCAATTTCTACTAGTAACATATTTTGAAAATGCCAGGAATGTTTTTCGCTGAAATTCAGTAACTTTTCTGAAAAGTTATCCTGGAAGGTTCCTGAAAAAATCAGAAATCTTCCCGTTTAAAGCCAGTCGTGCCACTGGAGCTTCAGAGTGAACTTAGGTAGGTATAACATTATAGCTTGGAAGTTTCCTGATTTATCAAGAAAGTTTCATAATCAGTATTGGAAACACGACCAATTCAGAATTGCAAGAAAGTAATAAGAATTCTAAACAGTATATGGACTGATTCTCTCCCTCAGGTAGCTTAATCAGTCTGAAATGGCCGCAATCTAACCGAAGTCGATACACTTTATATATACAATCAGTTAATCTTTAAACTGGGAGCTAAAAATATTTTTCACAACGGTGAGAAGTCCAACTTGTAGCAATTCAGGAAATTTTTTGACAAAGATACTTGATTTTTCCAGGAAGTGGATAAAAACCACTGAAAAAACGAAACGTTACACAGAAATAATCAGAAACGTTTTGGATTTTTTTTACAGTGTATAGTAAGTTTATTTTAATTTAACTTAAAACTCTACTCCCCTTCTCTTAGTTATTTCTATCTAAAATTTACTCTATAGTCAATGTTAACACACCTTGGGAAGAGAAATAGAAACATATTAAATAATAGCAGTTGAAAACATCATTTTTATAACTGTCAACGCAGCTCTAAAACTCCGTTGAAAACAAATCTATCACTGAAAATCATTTATGTCAGGACTACAAAAGAAAACAATCTTCAAATGTTGGAAAAGATTTTTTGAAAGGTCGCACGAAAAGATCAAAAAATATTCAAAAAGAAAGCCGAACAATTCAAAGAAGACATTTGAAATATATGCTTTCAGATTTCCGCTGAAGACCTTATTTCTACACATATGTGCATTAAAGTCAACCATTTTATTTTGCAAAATGTATTTTTCATTTCAAGCTGTGTATTTTTTTCAGGAAACATTCTTTTTTTATGTTTCACTGGAAGGTAATGTATAAAATTAAATGCATTTTGGTAATTCATATTTCATATAATTAGCAGTGGTATGCTAATAATTCGCTTTAATTAAACGCTGTTTAATGAAGCTAGCTATTTTTCCACAGTAACCAGTAACTTTTAAAAAACCAAAGGTAAAAATCTGGAACCCTCTTCTGAGGGAATTCGGTAGTTATGCAATTTGATTTAACAAAGTGTATAACTAATTTTTTTAAACTTATTTACAACGAGAAAAATATTACAACCAAAAAGAGAAATGGTATTATTTTTGAAAATTACACTATTCAATGAAAATATGTGCGATAATACAGGTTGTCCCAAAACGACCGCATAAACTCTGCACAGCTTGATTCCTCGTTGGGAGTACTTGAAAACTGCCCCAAAAAAACTGCCGTGTATGATTCATAGCTTACGAGAACAATACGAAAAACAATACACGACGTCACTGACGGTGCAAGGAAAAAACACTTTATTGGACATATCAACAACAGTATTTGCATATCTTTCCAGGCGATGATGTTTAAAACGGCATTACACGTATTTGTTGTAAAACGTAATGTACGTATATTGTTGTTAATATGTTCAATTAAAGTCTTTTTTCTTGCACCAGCAGTGACGTCATAGCTTTGTTTTTTCATATTTTTGTCGTAATTTATGGATGGTTCAGGAACGGGTTCTTTGGACTCTTTTTTGTACTCCCAACGAGGAATCTATCTGCGCAGAGTTTATGTGGTCGTTTTGGAACATCCTGTTGAAGTTATACAAGGTTAAGTGACGCCTAGGCAGAGGAGGCTATACTACTTACTGTTTTTTATCCTTTGTTAAGCCATCACTTCTTCATAAAACAACTTTTAATTTGCTTATCTCTTTATGAACCACATACATGTTCAGTTTGGTTGATGAACATAGCTCGTTTTCTTCTGAGTGCATGTATTTCACATGCACCAGTGTATATACAGGAGATACACCATGAAATTTGATTAATAAGTTTAAGATTCGAGACAAAGTTTAAACTTGTTTTATATTTAAAAAAATGCTGCCTAGAAAATTAATTTGAAAAAAAACTTTGAAAAAAAATGTGCAAAAAATTCAAAAACAACCCTGATATAAAAATAGTAAAGCACAATTAATTTGATGTAGTTGAAATGCTTTCACACTATAAAAATCAAGGCTTTTAAGTGAAAATGTATACGTGGAAGGAAATCAGTATATTTTTCATTATATAAGCACTTAATACTTCTTTCTTAAAAAGAATGATTTATTCGGGATCTCTTTTACAATAACAACGCATTTTCAGACTTTCATCTCCCCTCTAACTCAATTTTAAATCCCACAATTCCCAAAAGTTAGCAAGACGACTCATAAATAAAAGCGATCTGAACGTAATGGAGGTGAAAAGATATTTACTCCTTGGAAACTAATTAGAAAACGTTAAAGAGTCATCAGTCACAAATATGCTTCAAAACTTCGGCTTGAAAGATTATGATGGCACACCTTAGCGTAACCCTGAAACGAAATGTTTGTTGATAGACGTACGACAGGTCAAGAGCGAGATCGTCAGAAGTTTTCTTTTCTTCAAGAAATTTGAGGTCTAAGGACTTTAACGTATATTTACGTCAATTCTTCTGATAACTTGTTTGGAGATGAAGATCTTTTCTTCCTGATTAAACATTTATTATTCTTATGTGATTGAGAGTTTGAAATACATTATTTATTTCTTTTGAAGAATGCTGATTTTGTGTTTTTGTGAGGCATACTTCTTTTTAACAGTTTTTACGATTAGCATCTCATTACGCCGTTTAATAAGAAAGGGATAAATATGTACAGTCATAGAAAAAAAAATGAAACACTCGATCGTATTCAAAGACTATTGACACTAGAGACACGTGTAAGGTGTCATTGTTTCAGGAATAAAAAGTTCTACATAATTTTAGTAAAAAAATTGTTGTTAAGGGGTCGTCTTCATATTAAAACGAGCATCAACTTCAAATTTTTCAATATGAACCCCCATTTTTTATCACATATTTGTGATCAGCATCCTTTTTAAACTTTGTATACAAAGTTTTGTTTAATTCGATCCAGCCGTTACTTCAGAATCGAGTTTTGAAAAATTCCTCTCGTAATGTTAAAACGTGTTTTGATATTTTTACTCATAACACAAAAAGTAGATTAGGCACGGCAAAGATTGTTTTTTTTATATCAAAATATGAATCGACCCAGTAATAAAAACATAATTTAAAACACCTAAAATGAAATTTTAGCTCTTTTATGAATTATTTTATTATTTTTTGAAAAAAATATGATCTGAAACCACATTAAATTTTAACAGAAAAACAATCTAGAAGACCTTTTATATAGGAATCCAAAATTTGAGCTCAAAATATTCAGTAGTTTTTGCGCTATGCTTAAAAATTCATTTTTTCTCACTTTAGGGGACCGTATACTTTTTAAAACAGAAATTATAAAAGTTGGTTTCTTCGTAAAAAAAGAAAAAAATTGTTCAACAAAATAAGCAAACCAATTATAATGTGGTTTTTCTACATTAGAGTTACGTCTATGAATTTTTTAAATGCATAAATTTATTCGCTGTCTCTGCAGAAGAACAACACAATATTGCAACCGTCAGTTTTTTGTGGATATCGTTAAGACGTCAATGTGTGAATAAAGCGAAACACTACTTAATTGTCTAATAAAAGAATATTTTATAGAACTTCTTAAATTAAAAGCTAAACTTAAAATACTTCTGTTTTTTTTTTTTTTTTTTTTCTTTCTGCGTTTAGTCATTGCCTTTTGTAAAACAATAACTCAGAAAAAAAATTAACATGCACAACTTTTTTACAGAAACATTCAACAAAACCTCATTGTCTTGCTAGTCATGTTAGAATAGACAGTGTAGAATTAATGGCTCATCCGGGTGATAATTTACTAAAAGGAAAAATTATTGCTTAGTCTAAATCGGGAAAAAGTACTCGAAAAATAGCCTACAGTGTGAAGTTTCGCCTTTAACGGTATCCAGATGGGTCAATAGGTAATATTTACTCTTAGATAAGTTTACTGGTTTTTAGGAATGATTTTTTTTTTTTTTTTTGTATAGTGTTTGAATGATTTTCAATGTGTTAAGATGTAGGAGAGGAAATGTCAGTCGCATTAGTGGGACGCGTGTTTTGAGCTGTATTTTACACAAAAGTAGTAGTTGTGGCTAATTGTAAACTTTTTTTTTTTTTTTTGACTTCGTCAAACATTTAACAAACCATTAATTTGCGTGTTAGATTAAGTTGAATTTTGTCTATTCTTAATTATAATTTAAATACTTATTTTTCTATTTACTTTCTCGGTCATCGTGAGTGCATTTCACATTAAAATCACCCTCGCAAGACAAAGATAAAATTTCAAATTATTTTCTTTTTTGAATAACATGGAAAAATATCGACGAAAAAAGATTTATAATAAGTTATTGTTATCAACTACTAGATGCCTATCTTATATATATTAAATGCATGTTTTTCAAAATCCAAAATCTGAATATTCGGCTCCAACTTTATGACACTGGAATTAATTCTACTTTCTGATCTAAATCTTTAAGCAAACAACGAGCCACATGCACCAGCTTCAAGGGCTGAATGTGGCCCGCGTTTGCACTGCGACGTAATTGCGGTTCCTAATAATGAGCACAACAGCTCTGAACTAGATTCAACCAACATTGAAGCAGGTGTCATGTCATTGAAGCTGAGAGTGCCTAAAAACTGGTGGATGAAGAAAATTTACCTCACCAGTGAGATGCCGTAAACATACAGCAGATAAATTTACTTTACCTACCACTTTATTCGCACTATCAGTTTCAATGAGGTGACTTCTGCATCCCGCCAGATTTGTTTCGAATTCACAGCGAGGACGAAATTATAGCCTCGGGATGGATCAACCCGCCTGTCGGGTATGCTGCATGTAGTATTGCCATAGCGCCAGCCTAATGCCTAGTACTATAGAAAATGTTAGTTTGCAGGTATATAGTGCGCGAAACAAAATCAAATAATGCTAAGTTTTGTTTGTAATGTTACAAAATCGGAGAAACGACAAGAAGTAAGATTTCGGTTCACCTTGGTTTAAGCTAAAGTAACTTTTGTCTTTTTAAATTATGGGTTAGACCATCTCGAATCTTGTTGCTAGAAACAGCATTGGGAAATTACTTTCCCAAATTGCTTTTAAGAGCCCTTACATGTTTAACTGAAACCACCGATTGTGTTTTGCCTTTTTAATAATACCACGCATTATGATCTTTCGCAAAAATTAGGATTTGAAACAAATTCTCTTTTTTTGATTACAAAAAAGCCTCTAGAGCAATCAATGGTCTCTGTGTTTCTTCACTGGGTTAATTCAAATAACCAAATTTTTCCTAAATAAAGTTCGAGTATGAACGGTATGCTCATTAACGGGTATTTATATTCTCCTGTTTCTGTTTTGCTTTTTAGATTGATACTTCGTTCATTTTATGTATTTAGAGCAAATTTTCACGGAATAAATGGACCTTGCTTCGCTCGAGTCTCCAATCTATTTAATGCTGCGCCTTCCCACGTAGTGCGGTACATTTTTTATATTTTTTTGTGCGATGACCTAAACTTCTGCCGATGTTCTGCGAAATTAAAAACGCGCAATTCCATTTTACACCAAAAGACTTTCTATTCATTCCAAAATAAACCTGTAACATAGGTGCAATGCATTTATCAAACATATTCACATTATGTTTCTAGGTATTAGGTTGGATATTTACATTTCTATGAGGTTAATTTGCTGAATAATTATATAAGCAATCCAATAGGTTCATATTAGAAAAGGCAAAAAGTTCCATTACTTTTAATTTTTCATTATTCGATTTACTAACAACGACCTATACGATGGACCAGCCAAAACTCATCCGTCTTTCTTAGGTTAATCCAGATAGACAAAAATCAGTAAATATTTTTACTTTAAAAAAAAAAAAAAAAAAAAAAAAACCGACCGTAAATCACTTTTTGCTGCAACATAATCGGCTAAAAAGTATCGGATTACGAAAAAAAGAGAACTTAAAAAATCATGAATTGAGCTGGATAATCTTGATCTTTTCTTTGTTTTCATTCCGTTACTTGATAAGCCGTGACCTTGAAAGAAGCGTTTTCAATGTGGTGACGGTCCCTAAAACGTTTTTCGTTAATAACTCCTGTTCTACTGCACGGAATGCAGTGAAATGTCGTATCCTGGCTGTATTTTGCGGTCTAAACATAATAATGTAGCAAAAGTTAGGGGTTCCCATTTGAAAATCAAGAGTTGATGCTCATTTTGCTTTGTATATGGTCCCTTATCAAAGTTTTACCTACGTAGTTTTAAAGAAGACTTTAAACCAAGTCGGATGACACCTTTCTTTCCTTTCTAGCATGTATAATGACCGAATATTTAAAAGTGTTTCGTTTTTTTTTTTTTCTATGACTGCACCTTTGTTTGTATTTACAATGTCCTTTGCTGTAGGTATATGGCATATATCTTTGTTCTATAGGGTAATTTATTTTTAAAGCTTCTAACGTCACATTTACTGCTTAATTAGCTGGGTTTTTTTTTCTTTCTTTTTTTCCCCTTTTTCTGGCAGCTAGAGAGTTAAAGAAATTGAACGAGATTAAAAGTTTATCGATAACTTTTTCTGTCATATTGTTTCATTGCTTTTGCTCAAAAGTCTATAACACTATCTTTGGAAGCAAAATTATTGTAACTAAGTCTCTTTTTTTTTTTTTTTTTTTGAGCAAAGAGGGCAGTAAGGCTTTAAAATGTCTTCGCATTTTCTTTTTCTTTCATTGTTTATATATCTGTATTAATATTATAAACAGAGAGAACGGATTTTTGTGTGTTTATATGTTGGAGGTAATCTCAGAAACCATTGCAACTATTTGAAAAAATCTTTCACGATATGAAAGCTGCATTCTTACTGAGTGACGTAGGCTATAAATTATGCATGCGTGTACGTATACTAATTTTTTTAAACAATAGTTTGTTTTCGCCACCAGTTTATGTTTCGCAGTTTTATTCTTTTAAACGAAAAACAAACACCTGTTGTATCGCAGTTGCAACAACGGAATGGCTGAACGTTCTCTGCGAGCTATATGCTGAGGAATCATGATGCCAGCATACGAACCGCCAAAAACCTTACATGTATTTGAGGTTGCAGAGGATAAGGTGTTTAACACTCCACACTCCTGTTTGTGAAAATTGTAACACCACGAAGGACTTGCGCGGGTGAGCTGAAAATTTCAGGAAATGTAACGTAGGGCATGATATGCAAATGATTAGAATTGCAGACCGGTAGCGCATGCGTATGCTGAGCAGCGCCCTCTGAACGGCAGATCGAACCGAATAGAAACAGATGGCTGTAGCGAGGCGTGAATAATTATCGGTGGTTATATGCTATCACCAGGAGTTATGGTCTGGGGTGCCATAGCATATCATGGACGATCACAATTGCTACGAATTGTTGGCAATGTGAACAGTACCCGATACATAAACGAAGTTTTACAGCCTCAAGCTATTCCTTTCCTGCTAGGATTGCCAGGGGCTGTATTCCAGCAGGATAATGCCTGTCCACATGTCACCAATACTGTCAAATCCTACATAGATTCGCAGCAGGTACAGCTTCTTCCTTGGCCTGCGTATTCCCCGGATATGTCACCGATTGAACATGTGTGGAATTTCGTTGGGCGGCGTCTCGCTCGTGATCCTCGTCCTGTTGCTTTGACAGACGAACTTTGGTTGCGCATACAAACAATATGGAATACTCTTCCGCAGGCAGATATTCAAATTTTGATTCACTCCATGCCGAGTCGTGTAGCAGCTCTTATTGCGGCGCGTGGTGACCACACAAAATACTAATTTCTCTGTTTTTATATTGTTTGTTTGGTTTGAAAATGTAGTTATTTATTTGTACCATTACCATTCAACTATGATGCTTCCCTCATGGTGTTGCAATTTTTACAAACATGAGTGTATTTACCTTGGACATTGCAAATCATTTAGTCATCGTATGCTTTTGCTTCGAAATTTATTTAAACGAATTATAACTGAGATTCTTCGGAAAAATTAGTTTTTGAATTTAAGTAGTACACAGATAGACGATATTAATCCGTATTTCTAAAAGCTGTAATACTGTAAGCTTTTCGGGTTCTTTTTTAAGGTTTTTATTTATACTAAAATCGAAATAAAAACATCTGCTAAGGAGTTCACTGGAGGACATTTAGTTTAAAAAATTCTCAACTCAAAGATTAATTGCACATAAGTACCGTATATTCAAAGTTAAGAGTTAAAACAATGACGAACAAAGAACATTCGATAGGGAAAAAAATGTCAAAAAGGAAAATCTTCCAGTTGAACAGAATCATTGCTTCGGTCACTCTTCTGATCAGTGCTAACTCTATATTAGCTATCAGTTTGTTTGGCACTCTAGGTATCCTTAAGAAGTTTTCCACCTCCAGCTCAGTCACTTCCTATGCCGGGCTGATGAGTGCTAATCAGCACGAAATTGCAGTCCTCGGCTGGAATGACTGAGCTGGCAGTGTATTTTATGTATTCATATCTTAAATTTTTCTAATGAAATCCGTATTTGAAACCCTTTTCTTTCTTAAAGAAAAATTCAAATCCACAATCAAGCTGTTCTTAAATAAAGTTACTTTTCCTCAACAAATTTGACCACCCGCCTCGTCCCTTTTTTTACAAAATGTCACCTGTCTTCTTACCTTCTCCCCCTCTTTTTTCACATGTCACGTTGTTCTTCATAAGCATATCGCTATGGAAAAACGTGCGAAGTCACACTTACCCCCTTCTTTTCTCTAAACCCAAACTGTCACAATTTCAAAAACCCTTCTCCTAAAAGCGTCGAGTCCGACTCTTTTCTTAAAATCATGTTTTCGATCGCTATACTTTAACTGCTATTTTTCAAACATTTGAAAGCAGATATTAATTCCAGTCGGTTGCAATTATACGCGAGAACTTAAAATTTAAAAACAAGGAAAAACAATATATTTGCAGAAAATAATTTCCAGTTATCGTTTCTCAAGTGTATGATCCAAAACGGTGAAAAAGAAAAATAATCATGCAGAAGAAATTTCTTTTGCTTCAAAACACACATAAATATTCGAAAAGTAAATCTGTCACTGAAAACCATTTATCACAAAACAAAAGAAATACTTTTGTGAAACGTTTCTGGAAAACATTCAAAGAAACCAGGACGCTAGATTGAAAAGCGTCAAGTATTTCGTCGAAAGAAACAGTCAGAAGAGTTGTAACAATATATGTCTCGAATATTCTGTGCAAACGACTTTTGTGCGTGTTTGTTTGGCCTCTGTCAAAGCAAATATTTTGTGTTTGATATATCAGATTCGAAAATCTGTCTGAACATTTTATTTTTTTTTCTCATGCATTGTGTTTAGGTTTAGAAATGCCGTATGCTAAGGTACAAATAGTAAGAAAACTTATCTCAATATTTACTAGTCGATCTGAAACATAATTGGCTTTTATTGACATAACTTTGAAGAAGAAACGGCAATATGAGAAAAATTAAAACATTCTTTCTTTATTAATCATTTTGTTCTTTAACCTTATGGTTAATGCAATTGATAATGGGGTTGTTTCCTTCAGTCAAAAGTAGTACTTTTTGTCACTGAAATTGATAGAATAAGCAAAACAAATAATAATAACATGGACCCAGAAAATTCTTTCATTTTCCCAACAGTTATTTTTTAATTAATTTTTTAAAATGTCCGATTTTTCAAACAAGGCGTGGTCTTTATGACGTCACCAATGATGCACTATGGCGCATCTTTCTACCGCATTTCCACGTTATGATAATCAAGAAGCGAATTAGAATTGCGCTCTACGCTTTCTATCAACCGTATCGTTGCCAATACACATGATTAAAGATGCGAATGAAATATTTTGGACCGTGAATGACAACACTGAATGGCATTTCATCATTTGCGATGTCATCCGCAGAAGCGTTAAACGATAAAAGAGTACCGATTTAAGTAATTTTTTAAAAATATTAAACTTAACGAAATTATTTAAAAAATGGTCAGATTCTATGTTTTTAAGTACGCTCTTTCAGGAAAAAATACTTTTAAAATTTTGGAAACGACCCTATTACTTACCTATTGTTTTTCACATCTATTGGGAGTTGAAGTGAAGTGATAAACCGTTACGATGAACAAGAAATTGTTATTCCGCGTAGTATTAAGAAGTTGAAATGCAAGGTTATAATCTTTTTCGTCTCTAGTTTTCTCGTTGTATGATGAGTCTTACCATATGATTTTTTAAATAGAAGTGATCATCTGATTGCTTATAGCACAAAGCATCATCACGTAGATGCAGTCCTGCTGGCAAAACTGGTGTTTTCATTTTGTAGTTGAACTTAACATCATTTACGGTACATGTAACCTTACTCAGCCTTTTTACCTCTACGAAGCCCTGTCGACAACGTCCAATATCCAAAGAACCCTTGTATCCATGTATTGATGCGCAGTTAAAATGTTTGTTTTCAAACCAATGTTTACAGGAAGTTACAAAATGAGGCATGTTTTTATGAAGCATTTTGAGTTCAATATTATGATGACAACATTCAGAAAAATAGGGACTGATTAATCAACCCAACAATAACACGTTTTCTTTTATTTATTTTATTTTTTGCTGAAACATTATTTATTAGTTTATTTAGCTTTATTTTCTCTATCGATGAATTTCTTTAAAAAAAACTTCCACAATTTGACTTACGGTTTCTGAGAACAAATGCAAAATAGTGCAACATTTAACCCTTAACCATTTAAGGGGACGGTGGACCTTGAAAGCTTTTTCTTTTATTTATTAATTTTGAAATGTGAAACTTGGCATAAAAGTTAGTAAGTTTATTAGTATGCAAAATATCAAGCAAAAAAAAGCAACAAAATAAAAATTTTATTAAAATTAAAGAGTTTTAAATTTAAAATAAAAAATTTAAAATGCTCCATGCGACTCAATTTTTGCCTTTTTCTCAAACAATTTGCATTTTACCAAAGAACGAAACATTGCCAAGAACTTTGCATATCCATTTAAAGATTAGTCCATTATTAACTGCCCAGTATTTTTTTTTTTTCGCGTAAAGCAATAGTTTTTGTTGCGAATATTACATAAAAATCAAAACTTTAATATTTTTAAGCAACATAAAATTCTCTTAAACCTCATGCATACCCAGTTTTATCAAACTACTACCAAAGTAGCATATTTTGAAATTTGAAGCATATCGAACAAAAATTAAGTCGCATGGAGCTTTTTTCAATCTGTGTCAGCATCGAATTTTCCAGTCCGAGATAAATGACATTAAAGTCTAATTTCACCAACATTTCATGATCTTCATATTTTAATACCTCCCGAAAGATATTTTCACGATGACTAAATATTTGACATTAATACCACACTGTAAAAAAATTCCGAAACGTTACTGATCATTTCCGAAGAACGTTACAGTATTTCACGGGTTTTCACCTATTTCCCCGTAAAATCACGTATCTTTGCAAAAAGTTTCCTGAATTGCTGGAAGTTGCACGAATGCCAACTTCTCACTGGCGTAAAAAATATCTTTAGCTACCAGTTTCAAGGTTAACTGAGTGTATTTATTAAGTGTATCTTATTTCGTCCAAATTATCAAAGCTCCCAATGAGAGCGAATAAGTCTCTGGGTGGCTGCGGAATAGCAGGCCGTGGGAGATACTTGGCTCTTACTTGCAATTCTGGAGCTTTCGTAGTAATGGTATAAGATCTACCGAATTTCCACTGTTGAATTTACAGTGACCATACGGTAAGATCTCAATATTCTGCAGAAAGATTTATGGCAAATTTCAGGAAGATTGCTGATTTTTAGCGGAAAATGTTCCTGGTTTTTGCAAGATACGTTACTGGCAAAAACTGGGCACATCAGCTGCCCATTAATTACCAGGAACGTTTCTGAATCGTTTTTACAGTGCAATGTAAGAATTTATTGAAACTTAATTTACATGTTTGACACTTAGTTTTACTTAGTTTTTTGATTTTGTTTACATGTTTTACAGCCATTTTAATCGAAAACACGCTCTGTTTACTTTTTTTTTAAATGTATATAACTTCGCGATAAAACATCAGATCAACAAGCGGTTTTTTCATACGATTCAGCACACTTCACATATTGTTACTTTCACGGAATAAAAAAATCATATTTTTAACCGATTTGAGCTATTTGGAAGAACCACGGTCCCCATAAGAACCATAAACTTAGATCTAGAAAATTAAATTTTGTATTGTTTTCAAAACAAAAATACATATTTTTCAAACTATAAACTTATTGTTTCACTAAAACTAATGTTCTGATATTTCTATAACATGAAAAAATGAAAAATCAAATAGTTTTTATTTGATAAAAATGTATTGAACTAATGAGACAGATCCCACACAGACTGCCTCATACTTGCTCTTAAAGTGTTAAATAGTTATGATTAGTTGAAGTCATTTACAAAATTAAACAAATGTTATAAATAATAATGCAGTATAATGAGGTTGTTTCCTTCCGTCAAAAGTATTACTTTTAATCACTGAAGTTGATAGAATGAGCAAAAAAAATAACATGGTCTCAGAAAATACTTTCATTTTCCCAACACTTATTTTTTAATTTATTTTTTAAAATGTTCGATTTTTCAAACAGGGCATGGTCTTTATGACGACAAAAAAAATGTACTGCAGTGCATTCTACTGGCGCCCTGAATATTTAAGGTTGCTGTCGACCGCATTTCCAGATTAGGATAATTTGGAAGCGAATTAGTTATTGCGCTCTACGCTTGCTATCAACCATATCGTTGGCATTGCATAAGAGTAAAGAAGTGAATTAAATATTGCGCTCTGCACAAATAGCAACAGTGAATGGCAGTTCATCATTTGCGATGGCACGCGCAGAAGCGAAAAAAAAAAAAAAAAAAACTTCGCACCGATTTAAATAATTTTTCAAAAATAGTAGAATTTGTCAAATTATTTTTTAAATGGTAAAACCCTATGTTTCTTTCAGAAAAAAAAATACTTTTAAAAATTCGGAAGCGACCCCATTTGTAAGCCTTATTTCAAAACTTTATTATTAGAATGACTTAAAATTTTCATAAATTTGAAAGCTAGCAAAATGAACATCGTCAAAAGGCCGCGAATGTCCTTTAAAATTTTGCTAAATTTGGAAATTTCGCACGACAACAAATTTGAAAGTCTTTGAAAACACGATGAATGAAATTAGGTTAAAAGCGAAGATATGAGTTGCATCTATCCGGATTCTGCTCCCTAGGTAAGTATTAAGGAATCTGTTTGAGATTTAAGTGTCGAAGGTTGAGGGCTTATTATATTTCAATAGATCACACAAGTGCTCTAAGTACGATTACTAATTTTCAAAAGAAAAAAATATGACCTTCTGTAAGTTTGATGCATTTACCATTGTTTTACAAAATCTTTGATATTTTTAAAAATATAGCTTTCAGTTAAAAACTGAGAAGTTTTACGTTGTTTTATTATGTGATGAAAATCACAACGAAAGTGCTTTCTTTTAAAATTTTTTAATGACTTTCTTTACCGTTCCACAACGTTTTTAAAGGTATAGCATGTTTTAGTTGAAATTACCAAAATCATCATTTGGTTTTCTGATCCAAATAGTTTTGTTGATGAAATATCGGGCATATTTTCTGAAGTTTTAATGCGTGTCTGTGTTTTTAAATTTATTCATTAACCTTTTTAGATTTAAATTTTTTTAGCTGAATGGATATTTTTTTTAACTCTAGGTTTTGGGTTTAGAAAGCAAACGTGTAATACTCGTACTTCTAACCAAGTGTAAAAACAAAGATAAATATAAAATATTTAAATAATTCTCCACTATATAGCACACATTTCTTCTCTATAAAAATGCAATAATTAAATTATTTTAAAAATTTAATGAAGCCTAAGACCCTACACAGTTGAGCTTGTGAAGTGAATAAATACCTTTGCGCAACAAAGGAACAACAATACACAATTTTTGCTTGAGTTACGTTGTTTATTATTGTTATAATTGAGCTTGGTTGTTGGGACATGTTTACAGTGACAATTCGGTTATAGCGTCAAACAATTTCAGTCCCTTCATTTTCACATTAAGAGTTACGATGACCATCTATAACGGAAATCGGCTATAGCGTCATAAATATTCTAGGCCAGTAGCCAGTTTCACGATATTTTTTTACAAAAGTAAAGTGTAAAAATATTACTGAAAATGAAATAGTAGCTTTTTGGGTTGGGGGGGGGGGTAGCTTTTGAGTGAAATATTAGCAATTAAAGTTAGCAACAATATTTTCCCATTTGCTTTTCAAAAAAAAAAATGGAAAAATGGTTAAAAGTTTTTGTTCATGAACTTGAGACGGTTTCATTTGAAAGAATGGGGTCGTTTCCAAAATTTTAAAAGTATTTTTTTTTCTGAAAAAGTATGCTTAAAAACATAGGATCTGACCATTTTTTAAATAATTTATTTAAGTTCAATATTTTTAAAAAAATACTTAAACCGGTGCGCTTTTATTGTTTACATTTCCTGCCGATGACATCACAAATGATGAAATGCCATTGTGTTGCCGTTCACAGAGCAAAATATTTAATTCGCATCTTTACTCACGTGTATTGGCAACGATATGGTTGATAGCAAGCGTAGAGCGCAATTTTAATTCGCTTCTTGATTATCATAACGTGGAAACGCGGAAGAAAGATGCGCCAAATAGCATCATTTGTGACGTCATCAAGACCACGCCTTGTTTGAAAAATTGGACATTTTAAAGAATTAATTAAAAAATAATTGTTGGGAAAATAAAAGTATTTTCTGTGTCAATGTTTTTTTCTTTTCTTTTCTTTTTGCTTATTCTATGAATTTCAGTGACTAAAAGTACTACTTTTGACTGAAAGAAACAACCCCATTGTAAATCGATAATCACATTAACGTTTCGACAGTTTGAAAAAAAATGAAATTTTAAACTGTGTGTGAACAAACTCAACTCTCATATAAAATAAGAAATTAAAGCGTTATTGCATAAAATTACGAATTAATGCATACACGTGTTTCGGGGTTATTACAAGGAACCCCTTTTCCAATGCAAAATAAGTGATCTTTTGGATGAAAATACATCCGAAAAAAGATGTGGATTTTTGTTAAATATCTTTTCACCTATAAATTCACTTATTTTTAATTAAAAAAGGGGTTCCTTGTTAAAGAAAATGTTAAGGCAACTATCTAAAAACTAAATTAACTTTATTTGGATTCTACATACGAAAGGGCTTCCAAACTGCCCTTGCTATTCGAACTGCCACGAGACGACCAACATCAACAAAAATCAAGCTATCGAATGCCACGAATCCACGATACATGAACAGAAAGACATTTAACTAAATTGAGCCGAGAGGTGGGAAATTTGCATATCGAAAAGCGCCCTCTTGCGCACAGGTATACTTGACGATTTTTATGGAGATTTTCCACAGCTCCCCGCCATGAACTCTAAGAGTTCATCAATAGAACCTATAAAAAGAACTATAACAAAGGCAAATACATAAGGAAATTCTTCTCCTCAGTAAACAATAACGAATGCAATAACTATAGGTTGCTAAATTTTAAAGATTAATATACCATAAACCATATGGTTACAAACTTATATAAAATGTAATTTCTATTTTTGAATTTTTTGTTCAGACATATTTACAATTTTAAACTTAAGTTAACAAAATTAATTTTACTATAAACAAGAGGTTTTTTTTTCAAAATTAATGAAATATTTAAGCAAATTATTTTAAGAAGTTAATCAAAGTCCAACATTACAAATACTTCAAAATTTTGAAGGAAAAAAAAAGAGTTTAAAACAAATTATTTTCAATAAACTTTTCGACTGATTAATCATAAAAAGGATACGTGAAGCCAGTTCATTCACAAAGTTCAAGGGGATATATCAGCTGCACAGGTTTTCTGAAAAGTGCCTTTTTGGTTTTGACGACACAAGCTCTGATATGTCCATCTCTACCTTGAAAAGTTTCTTGAACGATTCCCAAGTCCCATAGTAGTTTAGATTTTGAAGTTCCTTCGACGAGCACTACATCATTCATCTTTACTTCTTTGTGAACGTTAGGCGATTTGAAATGGTGAACTGTTTTAAAATTAAGTAGATATAGTTCTTTCCATTTAACCCAAAAATGTTTCAAAAGTGTCGTTTGATACTGCTTTCTTTTTAATAAGGACTCTCTTGTTGACACTCGATTAACTAACTCAGCAAAATTAAATGGATAGTCGTGATTTTTCCTTCCATATTGCAAAAAGTCAAGAGGAGTTAATGGCTTGGGCTCAGAAAAATTATCAGTAACGTATGTTAAAGGTATCGAATTAACGACGTATTCGATTTCAGTCAAAACAGTTGAAAGTTCTTCAAACGTGAGAAGAGCTTTTCCGAGAACTTTTCTGAGTGGATCTTTCACTGATTTTACGAGACGTTCGTAAAATCCGCCCCACCAGGGCGCCCTTTCTACGATAAACTTCCAATTAATGCCACGTGAAGATATAAAATCTTTAAATTCCGAATCTTGTAGAATGTCATAGAAGTACATTAGATCTTTATTTGCGGCTTTGAATGATTTTGCGTTATCCGAATAAACAACGCTGCAACTACCTCGCCTGGAAATGAATCTTCTAAAGGCTAGTAAGAAATGCTTTGTAGACATGGAGGACACTAATTCTAAGTGAATTCCTTTAGTTACAGCACAGGTGAAAATTGCAAAATATGCCTTTTTAACTTCCTTATCACATTTGTAAAGAATAGCTCCTGCAAAATCAAGGCCAAAAGTTTCGAAAGGTGGATTCTCTACAATTCTGTCTTTCGGAAGTTGCGCTGTTATTTCGTTTGCTGGTTTGGATTTGTATTTTCTACAAATAAAGCATTTTCTAATTACTTTCTTCACGAGTTGTCTCCCCTTCGCTATCCAAAACTCTCTTCTAAGCATTACTAGAGTAGCTGTTACTCCGATATGAAAGTTCTTAGTATGCTCATGTAAGATTAATAATTCCGAAAATTTAGAGTTTTTTGGTAAAAGGATGGGTTGTTTCTCGTCTAGAGAAAATTCTGATTCATCTAATCTCCCTTTTATTCGCAAAATATTCCTGGGATCTAAGAAAGGTACTAGAGAACGAATTTTTGAACCATTGCTAACTTTTTGAGATCTTTCTAAATCGACTATTTCTAACCAATAAGCTTCTTTCTGGGTTTCTTTAATCCAGTATTCTTCAGACAATTTAAGCTCATCTGTTTCGAGAGCACCTTTATTTTTCGACGTATTTCTTGCGTTGTGTATAAATCGAAATACGAAGGCAGTTACTCGCAATAGTTTGAGATAATTGCTAAATTTATCAATGTTAATGAGCTTTTCGCGATTTTCGAGGATTACTTCATTTTGCGAAACTTCTCTAAATTTACTTTTTAGTTCTAGGTCATGATTGCTGACGTTTTGGGCCTCTAGTTTTGGCCAACACTGCTCTGTTTGGTTAAGCCAGGGTGGTCCGTGCCACCAAAGTTGACTATCTTTCAATTCCTGAACAGATATTCCTCTGCTTACAATATCGCTTGGATTGTCCCTCCCAGGACAAAAATTCCATTTCGGTGGTTCAGTCAGTCTTTGAATCTCCTCTATCCTATGTTTGACGAAAGGTTTGTAACAGGACGGTTCTCCTCTAATCCAATGGTAAACTATAGAGGAATCCGTATGAAAAAAGCAGGACTTCTCAAATTTTAAAGCTTTAGAGACTTTAGCACACAACCTGGCAGAAAGCAGTGCTCCCATCAATTCCAACCTCGGCAAAGAAAGAGTCTTTAACGGGGCAACTCTGCTCTTGGAAGTGATAAAACTAGTTGTTATAGTCCCGTCAGTCTTAATGACTCGAAAATATATTACAGTTCCGTAGGCCTTTTTAGATGCATCCGAAAAGGAGTGCAGTTGCACATCAACTGTGTAGGAGTCCGTGAAATGATAAAAGCGAGGAATTTCACCATTGCCTGAAGGGTTTTTTGATAACTTAGGGCATTTCCTGGTCCCAAAGAAGACCCATTTCCCAGACGCGTTGAATGAGAATCTTCAAACGAATTACGTAAGGTGCTACAAATCCTATAGGATCAAAAATTCGACCAGCAACTTGCAACAGGAATCTTTTTGTATCAATTCCTTTCGATACAAGGGATATCAGATTTTCTACGTTAAAATAAAATAAATCTCTGTCAGCGCCCCAGGAAATGCCTAATACTTTATAGTTTATCATGTTTTGACCAATTGGGTTTGATGACGTTTCAGTAGAAAACCCTTTCTTCTCCCAAAGTTTTCGCAATTCAGCAGAATTAGTAGCCCACTTGTGCAAGGGCATATTTGCTTCTCTAAAGATCTGGACGCATTCTAAACTAGTTGCGTATGCTGATGCAACAGTATTTTGACCTCCTATGATGTCATCGACGTAATAAAATTTGTTTAACAGTTCGTGAGTTTGCGGAAAAATAGAAGAATACTTCTTCAAATGGTGTTTAATAGTAGCACATAAGAGAAAGGGGGAACTATTTATTCCGAAGAGAACACGATTGAACTTTAGAACTTCTAAAGAGTCTGAAAAGGAATATGGATTTTCAGTCCAAAAGAACTTTGTTACATTTTTATCCGACTCGTCAATTGCTACATTCAAAAATGCTTGTTTAATATCAACTGTGAACGCAATTGGATGCTTTCGAAATGATAACAAAAGTTCAAACAAATCAGGATACAAATTAGGTCCAATATGCAAACTATCATTTAACGAAAACTTGCCCTTTTTATGCGAAGACGCATCGAAAACAACTCTCAGCTTACTAGACACCCTATCATCTCGAATTACTGCCCTATGGGGCAAATAGAATTCTGGACTATCTGCTACACTTGATTCAGGAACACGCTCTACAATGTTTTGCTCTATGTAATTATTTACAACCTTCCTATACTCGGCATACAAAGAATGATCATTTTGAAACCTGTAGCACAATTTTGAAAATCTTTCATATGCCACTTCGTAATTGTTTTCAAGCGATTCTTTAAAATTATCCTTCCAAGGGAGTTTAACTACATATCTACCATCTTGGAAGCGAATACTATCTTCGAATTCTCGTAAAATTTTGTTATCATTACAACTTACATCATCGTTAGCTGGTTCGATTCCAAGATTTTCTAGTTGCCAAAATGTTTCTAATTGTTTTGAAATTTTTTCCTCAACCATTACTTTCATGCCGAAAGAATCACCTGAATTTCTATTTGAAGAGCCTGATATTCCAATTAAACACCACCCATAGAGCGACTCAGCAGCTACAAGTTTTCGATTAATACGTTTAATTCTACCTGTCATGACGTCATAATAGTTATCAGCACCGATTAAAACTGAAACACTAGCGTCCTTATTCGAAGTATCAGCTAATTTCAAACCTTTCAAATGCTTGCTATAAATGGAAATATCTATTGCAGGCGGCGGAATATGTGCCGCGGATATTTTTTCTATTTCTAACGCCTCGATTTCCAAATACGAATTCGGATCTTCTTTATTTTCCAATCTTATTTTAACTACATTAAACGTTTTTTCAATAGGAGACTTATCTCCGAAGGAATAAACTGTTAGATTTTCTTTTCGAATAATGGGAAGTTTCAACAATCTTGAAAATTTCCTATCTACAAAACTTCTTTGAGCCGCTGTGTCGGCTAACAAACGACAATTTCTATATTGATTATTATAACGAGCAACGACCGATGCGGTTTGCAATAAAACCCTTTGCGATTTGTTTTCAGTTTGACAAGAAGAAACGTTAGTAACATTATCATCAGATTCTTCTTGGGGCGGGGTGAAAGTTGTTTTATCCGAATTCTGATAAAACCGATAACAAAGTGTTTTGGGGTGCGATTTTAAACCACAAAACGAACAACCTTTTTCTTTTTTAAGCTTTGGACAAGAAGAAATTGAGTGTCTATTCGAAAAGCAAAAAAAGCAAAGTCTATTTCTTTTCAAATAATCCCGTTTCATTTCTATGCTTACCGAGTCACACGAAACTGAATCATGCAAGTTCGAACCACAAAACACACATTTTGAACTAGCAACTGTATGATTGACTAAGAGTTCAGCCGCTGAAGAATTGAAACTTTTCTGTTTTCGAAAAGTATCTCTGGTAAAAGATTTTGACCCGGAAGCGCCTCGATTGCGTTCTTGGAGCGGATGGGTCGAATTTTGTTTTTCTTTTATGGGAGAATGAAAAGATTGAGCTCTTTCACGACTTTGTATTTCTTCACCTAAGAACTCGAGAAGAGCTTTCAAATCCCAATTATCACTTTTATTCTTTCTACTAAATTCGAGAGTTAATTCAGAGGGCAATACTTTCAAAATTATCGGTGTTAAGAGATTACCGTACGATTCTGAATTTATTCCCAAGCTTTCTAAATTCCTAATTTCAGTTTCAGCGTTATCGTATAATTTTCTCAAACTGTTCGTATCACTTGTATTTTTTATGGGAGTCATGTTCAAAAGCGATCCTAAATGCGCATTGATGAGCAAATTCTTTTGTCCGAATCTAGATTTTAAAAGTTCCAAGGCTGCATCATAATTACTTTCTGTTAATGCGAATCGGAAATTGCTTTAGCTGCAGCACCACCTACTAAATTCTTAAGGTAAATAAGCTTCTCAATTTTAGATAAGCCGCTATTTTTATCTATTGCATTTTCAAACTGACTAATGAATTCTAGCCAATACCTGTGGTCACCGTAGAATTTATTAACAATTAGCTTTGGCAATTTAATCGACGATCTAGTTTCTTGATGTACTAGACCACTAAGTTCCAATGTTGAATTTGATAAATTAGCGGGATTAATAGTAGGAGGTACAGCCGGAGGTGTTAGAGCTGCTATTCTTTGAGTAATTTGACATTTATAGAAAATTAAATTTTCCATGAAGTCTTCACATTGTTGCACCTCTTTTTCGATATCTTTTGCTTCGATTACATTAAGAAGCTCATTATCAGCCACTTTAAGACAGTCAATTTTATCAATTAATTGATTATATAATACTTCTAAATTACGCACATTAGTTTCATTTACTAAAGTGACGTCTAAACTTTTAACGAACTTAGTGGCACTGCATTTAAGCGCTTTACGCTTATTTTTTATCTTTTCAGCATCCATACTAATTGACATACAAATTGAAAACAAATAACTTACCCAAATTTCTTCAGTTACTATATCCAATGGTATGAAACAACAACGATGTCAATATAACATAAAAAGCACATTACTATTTGACGAATTCTAACTATCAAACGGTTATGCAGTACCTTGCGGCCGATGCGCCATAAGGAAAATGTTAAGGCAACTATCTAAAAACTAAATTAACTTTATTTGGATTCTACATACGAAAGGGCTTCCAAACTGCCCTTGCTATTCGAACTGCCACGAGACGACCAACATCAACAAAAATCAAGCTATCGAATGCCACGAATCCACGATACATGAACAGAAAGACATTTACAAAATTGAGCCGAGAGGTGGGAAATTTGCATATCGAAAAGCGCCCTCTTGCGCACAGGTATACTTGACGATTTTTATGGAGATTTTCCACACTTGTAGCCCCTAAACATGTGTATGCAGGAATCTGCAATTTTGATCAACTATACGTCGCAATTTCCTATTGTATTTATCAAGCGCTAAGATAATAATTTAACTTCAACTATCTTTGATTATTTATCGAATGGGTTTTTTTTGTTATATGCGCATTAAAACACAGAACGTTCGAGAACTTCAAAAATAGTTCATGGACTGTAGTTCAATTAAAACTAAATTGGAATAATTTTCAATTAAAAAGTTCTTTAAAAATCTCAAAGCCATATTTTATATGTTACCAGGCATCCACCTGTCATAAATTTTTCTTTCATCTAGAAATATCTCCATTTATGTAATCTCTATTTATAACTAATAACCTCCTTTATGCAGGGATGTAGCATCATTTTATGGAACTATTTTAAGCACAACTTGTACGTACTGCACTTATAAATGAGATCTTTAGAAACTTTAAAAGCCATGGAAACACGGTTATTGGATGAGAAGTGAGTGACGTCAATGGATCAACTTCCAATGAAATGTGAGCAAATCAAGAGCTTTCTCTACGTCCGTTGGAGGTAAGAGATCAGCACTGCACTTCATTTCAAAGTATGCGAAGTGATCTTTTACCTCAAGACTTAAAAATAAATTTTAAGATAAGTATCGGATCAGGTATGGAAGAGAAAATGGGACTTTGTCTTGCATGTTATGTTCGTGCGGAAACTAAGAATTTACCGCTGGAAGCGGATATCAAGAATTAATGTTTAAAGCGAAGATTTTCAAACCGGAAGATTATTAAAATCGCGAATTCTTGAATAGTCGATCTCGCTTAACAAGCGCAAAGGGGTTGAGATTTTTTCTCTTTGTAACCGAGTGCTCAAAAAATCCTAGAAGTTCATCATAGTTGCTTTTTTTTTCTTCTTTTTAATCACTGTAGATAACCAAATAAGTTGGTTACACTGTAAAAAAATTCCGAAACGTTACTGGTTATTTCCGTGGAACCTCCCGGGATTTCACATGTTTTCACCTATTTCCCCGAAAAAACAAGTATCTTATCAAAAAAGTTTCCTGAATCGCTACAAGTTGTGGAAAATATTTTTAGCAACCAGTTTAAAGATTGAATCAGCGTGTTTATTAAGTGTATCGGCTAATGTTGCTTACGGCCTGTCCAGATTGACTAAGCTTCCAATGAGAGTGAAAAAAAAAAAGTCAATGGATAGCTACAGCTTTGCAAGGCAGGAATTGTAGGCAAGAGATATGCTTGGTTCCTTCTTGCATAGCTTCTGCCGTAATCGCTCTGAGTTGTATGGAGTCTTCTTGGTAAATCAGGAAGGTTTTTTTTTTTTTTTGTCGTGTCCATCGACAATTAAATGGCTCCGTGTGTCTTCAAGACCGCGCCCGCTAGCTGCAACGCATCTGTGCTGTAGAGGACCTCTCGAAGTTCTGAAGCCAGTGGCACCATACCCAGCTGCAGAACATGTGGGATAAGGGCCGGGCACTCAAGAATGTGATCCGGAGTCAGTTGGGCATCGGTGCAGTTCTTGCAGGGGATATAAGTTCTCGTTTTGTCGGGAAGAATTTTCATCCCTTTATAGTGGTTTGTTCTTAATCTTGCAATTGTAGATGTTAGGATTCTGGGGCAATCAAAGTCGGTGATGAGGGGCTTCTTAAAGTTATGTGGCAGAAGTCTATGTTTTGCGACAGCATTTGAGTCTGCTAGCGTGATGGTGGTGCAAGGTTTGCCAATGTTTCTGCCTTCTTTTGCTAGGGAATCCGCACACTCATTCCCTTCAATATTCACGTGTGCCGGTATCCATTGCAGCATGCAGGATTTCCCATTGCCGTGCAAGTCTTCGAGTAGGGCATTTATGGCAGAGGTGATGTTGGTTGCTCCGTTTTTGATTGCTTCTAAGGCCGCTTTTGAGTCAGAGAAGATTGCCAATCCATCAGTTGGGACTGAGATCTCTTGATTGGTCATGTAAAAGGTGAGTGCCTCCTTAATCGCAAGAAGTTCGCTGGTGAAGTTAGAAGCAATTATGCCTGTGTTGATTTTATGTGTATATTTATCTCCATTTGGAAGGAGGAAGAGAATGCCAGCACCTCCTTTGTTGAGGGATGTGTCAGATGAGCCGTCCGTATAGACAGTCACAAAGTTACCCTGGGAGAACTTTTCAATCGTCTCAAGGCCTTTTTGTCTGAGTGTTTGTGGGTCTTCTTTTTTCGAGCATGGCTGTAGGAGGTTCAAATTAATCTTTGTTTCCTTTGGTGGCTTTCTGGGAAATAGAGGCTCTTGCAAAAAGTTCAAGGTGGAATGCTCTAACTTTATTTGGCTCCTGATGTCTCCATCAAGTTGGAGCGTTGATGATCTTTTAAGCCTTTTCCTGTCTTTCCATTCGTTGAACACTCTGGTGGAGATATGGTCTTTATTGTAGCAATGTAGTTTGTTGGTGAACTTAATGGTGGTAAGATTGCGCCTACACTCCAGAGGAGGCAGACCACATTCCTGTTCAGCTTTTTCGTTATTAGTGGAAGAGACTGCGCCAATAATAATTTTTGATGCTCGGTGTTGTATTGAATCTAATTTAAGTTTGGAAGTGGCGGATACCGGACACCAGATTGGGGCAGCATATTCAAGTACTGGTCTAATAATAGAGCAATAAGCACTTTTTAGGGTTTTAGGTCTTGATCCCCATGTAGTTCCTCAGAGTTTTCTAAGTATGTTTAATTTTCCAAGCGCTTTGTTGGAAGTTTGTTCAATGTGCTTTGAAAAGCGAAGCTCAGGGTCTAAGGTTACTCCGAGATAGGTAGGGAAGAAAATCCTTTCGATGTTGGAGTCTTCAATTTTAATATTTGCATTAAAAGTGCCTCTATGTCGTCTGTCAGTAGAGAAAATGCAAAAGTTTGTCTTGTCAGCATTTATGGTCAACTTCAGCTCTTTTGCCCATGCAGCAATGCCCCTCAGAGATTTGTTCAGAGCCTCCTCTGATGCTGCAATGTCTGCGTGAGTATGCCATAGAGCGACATCGTCTGCGTAGCATGCGATTTTCGTGTCTGGATGAATGTGAGGGTGAATGGTGTTCATATATGTAAGAAAAAGAAGAGGACTGAGAACTGAACCCTGAGGTACTCCAGCCCACAGTCTACGTGACTCAGAGAGCACA
This sequence comes from Uloborus diversus, assembly GCF_026930045.1. Taxonomy (NCBI): domain Eukaryota; kingdom Metazoa; phylum Arthropoda; class Arachnida; order Araneae; family Uloboridae; genus Uloborus; species Uloborus diversus. The sequence goes on from NC_072738.1 coordinate 120,904,420, forward strand.
CCATTGAACTTAACAGAGAATCTCCTGCCTCTGAGAAAGTCATTAATCCAGAGGAGTGCATTTCCCTTGATTCCAGAACTGTGGATAATGTCTACCAGTTTTTGACGCCAAACTCGGTCAAAAGCTGAAGAGAGGTCTAAAAACACTGCGACAGTTTTCAAATGAGGCTTTTCTTGGAAACCATTGATTATTGTTTGACTCAGGTAGAACAACTGGTCCACAGTGCTATGATTGGCACGATAGGCTGTTTGATAGAAATGAAGAATGTTGTGCTCCGTGAGATAATTCATAAGACGGCAGTGGATTACACGCTCCATAAGCTTACAGAGAATGCATGTCAGGGATATAGGTCTATAACCTTTGCAATTGGAAGCATCCTTTCCCGCCTTGAGGATAGGTATGATGATAGAGCTCTTCCAAATCTTGGGCAATTTGCCACTGCGCCAGGAGGTATTAAAAATGTTGAGTAAGTACCTTTTGGCAATTTCTCCAAAGTGTACAATCATCTGACCAAAGATAACATCAGGTCCTGGAGATTTCGTTTGATTAAGGCGCTGAATAGCATATTCCAGTTCATCGAGGGTAAGATCAGATGAGAAAATTTCCTCTGCGCAAAAACCCTTGTTATTCTCAATGATTGATTTATATTTCTGGTACTGTAACCTGTCCTCTACTGTGAACTTAAGTTTGCTTGTGACTTCATACTGTTTTGCAAGCATATTTGCTGCTTCCTTGTTTGTTCTTGCATTAACTCCGTCCATTGAGATAACGTTTGACTGAGGTTTCTTGGACATTGGGATGCTAGAGTTATTTAGGACCTTTAATAGTTTCCAGTATTGTGATGTTCCTTTTGTGGGGTCCAGTTTGCTGCATAGTTCAGCCCACTTTTCTTTTTTGCTCTCAGAGATCATTTCCTCTATCCTGTGGCTGACTTCAATAAATTTTCTTCTAAGTTGTTCGTTATTGTCCCTCTGGAGCTTTTGACTAATGGCATCTCTCTCATGGATCAGGTCTTCTATGTTGTAATCCTTCCAAAACGGGACCCAGTTGTCTCGTCGTTTTCCTCTGGGGATATGGTGTTTAGCTGCTTTTTGGATATAGCTGGTGAAAAGATGGAGTAGTTGCTCAAGATCTTTGTGTTCCGGCGAGGTGGAGCAGAGGTTCTCCAATTCTTGTGTAAATCCGTGCCAGTTCGCTTTGCGGAAGTTCCACGAGCGCTTAACCTGTGCAGGACATTCCTGTTCAATTGATAGAGTAGTGAGAACCGGATAGTGATCGCTAATAGCGGAGTCAAGTACTCTCCAGTGGGTTTTATCTGCGAAGTCATAGCTTATAGCAGTGATGTCAAGAGCCGATGCTGTGCCATTTGTTTTAGAGACGTAAGTGTTTTCTCCTGTGTTGAGAAAAGTCAAGTTGAGATAATCTGCGAGGTCTTCCACTTGATCTCCCTTGATATCAAGAACTTTGCCGCCCCAGGTAGGGCTTTTTGCGTTAAAGTCTCCTAGAATGATTTTGATCTCAGATGATGTTGAAGCGAGGTCTTGAAGAAGACTTGTATCAATGGGTAAATTATCAGGATGGTACACATTCACCACCGTAATAGTGTGTTTGGGAAGAAAGATGTTGATAGCTTGAGCTTCAGTGCTGCTGTCTGTGTTTGAGGTTGGGAGGACCGTATATTTAATTTCAGGTGTTTTCACTAATAAAGCAATTCCACCTCCAGTACTACAGTTTCTATCTTTCCTGATAGTAGTATACCCCTTAATGTTAAAGCATAATTTGGGGTTTAGCTTTGTTTCTTGCAAGCAAGCAACATGGATGTTATTTGTGTGCAGGATATCTGAAAGTTCGGCACATTTTCTCTGGGTGCCATTGATATTTAGTTGTAGAAAGTTCACTGAACCCGTAACATATTTCTCGACGCAACCCCGGACTGCAGGTAGCGACGCGTCGGCTGCCCCGGACGCGGTAGCTTGGAGACTAGAAATCAAAATTGCACTATCCATGGAAAGGAGGGTTGCCAGAGCCTCGAAAGGTTGGACTTCTACCTGTTGGTCCGCGGAAGGTATTTTATTTCCCTTCTACCACCAGTGGAGACCACTGAAGGCATTCCCCTATCCGCCACCCGGGGACGCGCTCTCTAGGGGTTACAGGCTCCCCCGAGAGCAGGTAACATTAAACCTACTTATTTTTTTGTAGAAGGTTCTAGAGATATGAATGGCTTTAACAGGGGAGATTTCGCACTTCTTCAGAAAGTTTCAAGGTTAATTTCATAAAGGTTACTGACTTTTAGCGGAAAACGTTCCTGATTTTCCCAAGATATGTTGCTGACAGAAATTGGGCACATCAGCTGCCTATTATTTTCCAGGAACGTTTCTGAATCGTTTTTACAGTGTACTTTATTTTGAACTGTCGGAATGCCTCTTTCTTATTTTATTGTTCTGGAGGAATACATATTTTTACACATTTTTATTTTTTATACATTTCTTTATGCAACAAATTTAAAAAAGGTGCTGTCATCTCTTGTTCTCAGGATTTATGATTTATGATTGTCTTTGAATTGAAAAGCAAATTTACCAAAAAATGATAAACTGAGCTGAAAGTCAATAGAAATTTCATAAGTTCCAAAATTATTGTTCGCTTTAGCCGGGGTTTGCTCGTAAAAAGCGAGTTATGTTCCCAGAGTCTTAACACTACACCAACCAAGTGTTTCTGATTTCCTCGCCAAATCCGGGTTCTCGTTAAATCAGGGCTTGTTATAAGCAAGTTTGACTGTTTCTTATAATTGTAAGTTAAGGGTATATTTACTACCAATTGTCAGTAGTGATATTTTAACCTTTATAACTAAGCCATTATTCTAATAGTTTTCAGACTGCGTTTCTTTCCCTTTTTTCTTTGTTAATGAATTCTTGTTTAGCAGCAATTCTAGCCACAAATTTTCAATCAGTTCAGTGTTAGTAAGAGTGAGGAAACATTTTAAAGAAAATCAAGTAATTTTAAATCAAAATAATTACATTTTGAAACATTAAACTTCAACGCTTTTTTTTTTTTTTTTTTGAAAGACGAAATGTCAAACGTTATATGCACATCTCTTCTTTCCAGCCATGTTCAATCTCAGCCGCAGTAAGTTTTTCTTTGGAATTGATATTTGCTATGATCTTTCCTCTTTCGATTATTTCTAAAACGAAATTAACGCCTGTAAAAAGCGTCAAGGAGTATTTTCGCACCTTCAAAATACTCTAACTAAGGAAAGGTTCACTGTAAAAACAATTCAGAAACGTTCCTGGAAAATGATGGGCAGCTGATGTGCCCAATTTCTGTCAGTAACATATCTTGCAAAAACCAGGAACGTTTTCCTCTAAAATTCAGTAACCTTCCTGATATTATGCTGGAATCTTTCTGAAAAATGCAGAAATCGTCCCGTTAATAGCCAGTCGCGTCTTTGGAAAATTAGAGTAAACTTAGGAAAGTATAGGGTCATCTTCCCGATTTATCAAAGAAACAAGAGCATTAATGCAAACACGGCCAAAGCTAAGTCAGAATTGCAGATAAGTAACGGCAATTTTACTCACCTGCGATTCTTGCAAAGCTACATAGTCCATACTTATTTGCTCCCTTTGGGAACTATATTTAGCATGGACGAGCCTTAATGGAACTGAAAACGACTCACTTTATAAATACGCTCAGTTAATATTTAAACTGGGAGCTAAAAATATTTTCCACAATAGTGAAAAGTCTGCATTCATGCAACTTGTAGCAATTCAGGAAACTTTTTGACAATGATACTTGATTTTTCCAGGAAGTGGATAAAGACCATAAAATTCCCGAAACGTAACACGGAAATACCCAGTAACGTTTCTGATTTTTTTTTAGTGTTCCCGTCAATGAACCATATAACACTTCTGACCTTTTTTAGGAAGTAGTTCAGACTCAAACTTTATATTGATGATAGGAATAATTACTCAGTATATGTCTCCTTTAATAAAACTATTCGCTTTTGTGTTAACTGTATTCAATAAAAAATACAAATTAAAAATAAATATTTTAGAATGTGGTCAATTCATTGGAACCAGTTGCTATGGATGGACCATTGAGTTTCCATCGATGGACCACATTCTCAATTAGGAAAATCAATCCGTGTGTTTCAAAGTTAATACAGGAGGTAAACAAACACAACAAATAATAGTAAGTTATTCAAATAGCGAAAATTAGTTTTTTAAAATATTTTTTATTACCGGAAACACATAACACCCCCTCAAGACTCACATAACACAGCTGTTTTCACCACACCTCACTCACCACTTGCTATTTTCTAACATGTGACTTACGCTTCTTAGCTAAAATTACATGGGGCCTCTTTTGAACAAATGGCAGTCCTGTTTCACCCAAGTTAAAAAATTTGATCCACAAAGATTTTACTTGACAACAAAGATTTTGCTATAGCACGTTGCATGCCCTCAGTTATTTACTGGCTTTATTTAACTCATTTTGGTATTTTTTTCAAACGTACTTGAAACGGTATTAAAATTTACTTTAACAAATAATGAATCGACTACGCAAGTTTTTAAGTTGAAAATATGATAACTGATGAGGGTTTCCAAAACTTATTTTAAAAATATTTTTTCATCATTATCACACTTATTTTTTAAAAAAATTGATCAATTATTAAAGATAATTGAGATGAAACTTTAATAATACTTTTAAGATTCCACGAATAAACTACTCTTTTAGCTGGTTCATTCATTGAAACACCTAGTGGTTCAATGATAGCAACTGCGTCATTTTGAATGTTCCCATAGTTGTCACTGCTGTGACTATTCATGAGGAAACTTGAAATATGGGGAATTGTACTTGAAAATGTAGTCTTTCAAGTCATTGTTTCCATTACGTTGTTCAGTAATATTCAAAGCATAAAAAAACAAAATGTAAATGTCAATAATTACTAAGTGAACAGTATAAATCTTATTTGGACGTTAAACAATATAATGTACTGATTCAAGCATCTTGATGATTCTGCATTGGACTGTTTTGAGGCATAAGAAGACATTTAAACTGATTTCGTGCCTGAGAAAACTCTGGTGGTGAAAATATCTTCAAAGTCCAGTCATGGAAATGGTTCATTGACGGCTACCTTACCCTATATTAAATTATAGCATGTTGTTCCATGAAAATATAAAGCTAGGTTTTAAACGATGTTTATGCACAGGTCTATAGTGCCTGTGAATTCCTCGTTTCTTTGCTCTATACAAGGCAAACTAATTAGCTATACCAAACGTCTAAATTGAGCTTTTCGTAGTAAGTGAATGTCGGGCAAGGAGAAACAGAGGAACAAAGTAAAATGGTGAAATATTTACACTGTCTTAAGCGTTACCTTTCTAGAAATAATTTAAACATGTAGTACCACACGTAGTCTATTCCAGTTGAAAAACGTAACCTTTGAAGATCAAAGTACATAAAAAACCAACGTTTTTCAAAAATTGTTACTTATAGATATTGTAAAACGGTGTGTTAAGTACAAAAATGTTTTTGTTGTTATAAAACAATAAATTCTTTGTTATTAGGATTTTAAATATGAATTGATGCCTACTAATATTCGATGCAGTATTTATTTACTATTAAGCTTAATTTTGTTTTGAGTAATTCGTGCAATTAGTCAAGTGCATTCGGGGCAATGTAAAATAGTTCATTTCGTTTATTTTTTCAATCATTTGTTAAATCACTTCCAAATTCATTCACTGTAAAAAAATTCCGAAACGTTACTGGGTATTTCCATGTTACGTTTCGGGATTTTAATGGTTTTTACCCACTTCCTGGAAAAATCAAGTATCATTGTCAAAAATTTTCCTGAATTGCTACAAGTTGCATTAATGCAGACTTTTCAACGTTGTGAAAAAGAATTTTATTTCCCATTTTAAAGATTAACTGGGCGTATTTATAAAGTGTATCGGCTTCAGTACACTCCGGCTTCAGTATTAGCTGCTAATTAAGCTCTCAAAGGCAGCGAATAAGTATGGACTGCGCTGCTTTGCTAGAACTGCAGGCGAATGCAATGCTCGATACTTGCTGGCAATACCGACTTCACTTTGGCCATGTTTGCAATAATGCTCTTGGAGCTTCAAGCAATGATCTAAATGATTTAATTGTATTCTTGCGGTATGTGTTATACATTCATGTGTTTGTTACATTTACGTATGAATGTCACGTGAATTTGGAAAACAGTAAATAGTTTAATTGAAATCATATTACTTAGATAGAGTATTGACTGACTTAACGAATGTCAATTTATATTCAATTAAAAGGACCTCACTGTAAAAACGATTCAGAAACGTTCCTGGAAAATAATAGGCAGCTGATGTGCCCAATTTCTTCCAGTAACATATCTTGGAAAACCCAGGAACGCTTTCCGTTAAAAGTCAGTAACCTTTCTGAAATATTAAGAAATCTCCCCTGTTAAAGTCAGTCGTGAACCTTCTAGAAAAATTAAGTAGGTTTAGTGTAACTAATTTAGAACCTTCCTAATTTACCAAGAAGGCTCCATAAAAATCAGAGCGACCACGGCCAAAGCTATGCAAGAAGGAGCCAAGCGTATCTCTTGCCTGCAATTCCTGCCTTGCAAAGCTGCAGCTATCCATTGACATTTTCGCTCTCATTGGGAGCTTAGTCAATCTGGACAGGCCGTAAGCAGCCCTAGGCCGATACACTTAATAAACACGCTCATTCAATCTTTAAACTGGTTGCTAAAAATATTTTCCACAACAGTGAAAAGTCGGCACGCGTGCAACTTGTAGCGATTCAGGAAACTTTTTTGCGATGATTCTTGTTTTTACGGGGAAATAGGTGAAAACGTGTGAAATCCCGAGACGTTCCACGGAAATAACCAGTAACGTTTCGGAATTTTTTTACAGTGTTGTTTGAATAGTATATATGTGATGAATAATAATCATAGATATCGTTACATGTATTTGGTAAATTAGTAATGAGTATTTAAGTATTGTTCTACGTATGTACTTCGTAAAACTTAGATGAACTTGATTGACGTCGTTCATATGGTGGAAAATTTCAATTAATGGAGTAAACGAATAATCAAGCAAATTAAGTTTGTTTATAGTCTAAAATCTTTCGAGTATATACTTGACAAGTAGAGTGAAGGAATTTCATTGATGAGGTAATGCTTGAAGTATAACTGTGCAGTACTTGACAAGTATTGTCAATCTGTTTTTGTAGAATTTTTTTTTTTTTTTTTGTTTTGTATGAAAAAGTTTCGCATATAATTTGTTTATATTCCTGTGTTTCTGCAATCCACATTTACATTTCGCAGACTCAAGCAAAGGTGTAACTATGTAGTCCATTTATTTAATTAGAGGAGTTACCTTTTATAAGTTACAAGTATAAGGCGATGATTTACAAGTAGTGAAGTAAATGTTTAAAGCTTAGTAAAATGGATCAGTAAAAGGAAAACACGATAGAAAATTATTCTTCTTGTCCTTCAGGAGTTGAATCAGGAAGATGCTAAGCTATTATTTTATACCTTCTTAAATTTACTCTAGTTTTCTAATGACGCAACTGGCTTTTAAGAGGAAGATTTCTGAATTTTTCAGGAGGCTTCCCGGATAATATCAGGAAGGAATTTCAGCGGAAAACGTTCCTGGTTTTTCAAAGATATGTTACTGGCAGAAATTGGGCACATCAGCTGCCCATTATTTTCCAGGAATGTTTCTGAATCGTTTTTACAGTGTTTATTAATTTATTTATTTACATTCCTTCGCTTCATAATTCACTTATTTCTTGATTCATTCGCTTATTTTCTTTATGACTTACTATTTCAGTCACTCATGTATTTTGTTCTCATACATTGATTATTTTATTCATTTATTCGTTTATTGCTTCATTATATAATTATTCTGTTATTCATGCTTTTACTCCTCCATTTGACAAAAAATATTTTAACCCATAAAATAAAAAATAGTGTGCGCTTGTCTGCTGTTATTTTCGTTACTTTTTGATTTTGAAAACCGCTGGTATTGCGGCCGAATTCTATGATCATAAAACTTTTCCGATAGCAGCGAAACAGAATCGTCGGATACCACGTAACAAACTCGAAACCAATGTCCTTCTCCTGAAAAACGAACAATATTTTATTTTTAAAAAGTTTTATTTTTCACTTTTCCCTACACTGGAAAAACGATTCAGAAACGTTCCTGGAAAATAATAGGCAGCTGATGTGTCCAATCTATGCCAGTAACATGCCTCGCAAAACCCAGGAACGCTTTCCGTTAAAACTCAGTAACTTTCCTGGAAAATCCAGAAATCTTCCCGTTTAAAGCCAATCGTGCCATTGGAACTTCAGGATAATCTTAATTAGGATTAATATAAAAGCTTGGGACCTTCCTGATTTATCAAAACAGTTCCAAAAACAGTAAAGCAAACGTGGCCAAAGCTAAGCCAGAATTGCTTTAAGTATCAAGCATCTTACCTGATTGCAATTCTTGCAAAGCTACGTAGCCCATACTTATTCGCTCCCTTTGGGAGTTCAGTCAGCATGGACGAGCCGTATGCGAGCTAAAGCCGGTACAGCTCATAAATACTCTCAGTGATTCTTTAAACTGGGAGCTAAAAATATTTTTTACAACAGAGAAAAGTCTGCATTCGGACAACTTGTAGCCATTCAGGAAACTTTTTGACAATGATACTTGACATTTCCAGGAAGTGGATAAAAACCATTCAAATCCCGAAACGTTACACGGAAATAGTCAGTAACGTCTCGGAATTTTTTTACAGTGTACAAAAAAGGGAACATTTGGTTTGGGCCAAGAAGTAGTTCTAGTAACTCTTGTAGGTGTCGCTGTAGAGCATTATTCAAATAAAACTGTTCAATTAAAGACTACTTAGAATCGGAGCTGAAAACGCACTTTACCCAAAACTTGAAAATGTCCACTGACATCCCTCTATTTACTCACAGCATCGAATTTACTACCATTTTTACCACCAAATTTAAAATAATGTTTCAACACAAGCGGTGTTATAGAAAATGCATTGTTACTTCTTTATCAGCAGTAATTTTTTAAACTAATCTCCAATTTGCTCATTTTGAAAAAAGTACGCTATCTGAACTGTATAGCTTTGCCTCGAATTCCTCTACCGAATGCATTTAGTATTTGTATTTTTCATTCGTTCAAAAAAAAATTATTACTTTCCTTTATAAATATCATGAACAGAGATCGAAGCTATAATATGCGCATGTGCATATTATTTAATAATAATATGTAGCGAATACACATTCAATGCTCTTTGAAATACTCTAGCACCTTTCTGAACTCTCTTTTATCTCGCTTTTTTTCTTAAAGAACTTAAAAAGAGGGAATTTCTAAGAAAAAAATCAATAGAACGACAAGAGCTCACAAACCTAAGCAATGTTTGTAAAAATCGAAACAAGATCAGTTGCAAAACAGCGCTTCTTCCTTTAGGAAAGCGGGGGAATTGCAAAGTTTTTGAGAAGATATGACAAGCCATACATCATGTGGAGGGGAAATTCGTTGAGTAGTTCATTTTCAAGCAAAAGTGATTCTTTTCAAACCTGTGCTATGTGTTTGATTGTAAGTTCGGTTGAAATAATGCGTATAAGATGGAAAGAAGTTTAAATATATAACTCAAAGCTGCCGAAAATAACTAATAACAATTATTACACCAATTACTAAATTGATGTATTGATTATAAATTTTATTTACAACACAACCAAAACGAAAAAATGCTAAGTATTAATAGTGTCCCTGAATTTATATATTGGCTTAGAAAAATGCTTAAAAATTTTTTTTTAACTTCATCAATTCTACTTATTTATATTCTTCTTTCTAGAAATTAGTATTGTCAAATTATGTCTTGCATTTATCTCAAAAAGATATTTTACTCGAATAAAAACATTTTTATTCTGAAAAAAAATATCTTACTTCTTTTAAAAATTCTCAGACTCAAGCAGTTAATAATGAATACTTTATTCCTGTAACAAATATGTTTAAAAAATATTTACCTTAAATAATTCTCGTTCATAAAAACGGAAAACAATTAACAGTCATCTTATTGTAATTAATTGAAGAAAAGACTAAGTATTTTTTCTCTATTTCTTCAACATTCTTTCGAGTTTGTTTATTTTTTCAAATAATAAATAAAACATCTTTTCCATTCCTTCAAAGTAATTATTTAAAACGTTGTTTCCATTTTTTTTTTTTTTTTGGAGAGGTTCTTTGTGTGCCAAGTGAATTTTAATTACGATATTGCTAACGAAGTGTAAACGAAAACGATTCTAAGCACCTAATCAAGAAAATAATTAGATTGATTATAAGATGTAATTTGAAACATTTTGCAAACTTCAGAGGAAAAAAAACTAATAGCACAAAAATTTTAAATAATGTGAAAAAGTTACATATACATGCATATTTCACATTCTGCATGTTTGTTTTGTATGAAACTGGTTGCCTAAATATTAATTTAAAGGTTTCTTATTTATTATTTCCTTTCAATAATTTTAATTGATAATAATTATTATAATAGTTACGTGATCACACTCTTTCCCAATATTTATTTTAATTTCTCAATATTTTTGAAAAAGTGGGAAAACGTATGTGGTTTGAATCGCTGTATTACACTGGACTTTCGGCATATGTGGAGAAATATTCGAAAACTAGCCGCAAACGAGCTGATGTGTGCATCACATAATTTCTTTTTACTCCAATTTATTGTAATTTTCCCATTATTGGCAGTTTTAATGTGATTCAATAGTTTACTCTCTAAATATCACCAACAGTGGCCAAATTGAAACCAAATTTAGAAAATAAATGAATAAAAAAAATCGCCAAAGTTGTGTCCAAGTTGGAGACAAAACTTGGCGACCAAAAGACTGGCGATATATCGCCAAGTGTCGACCAAATTGTAACACCACTTGAGTTTACATCAAAATTAACAATGGATTCCCCCGAAAAAAGGGGAAAAAGACCCCTTTGGAGCATCCGAATGAAGCCGAAAAGGGAGGTGCACAACTAGACCCCACTAGGCGTCTACTTACCAAATTTCAACTTTCTAGGACATTTCGTTCTTAAGTTATACGATATACATACGCACATACGCACTTACGCACACATTCACATACGCACATACGTACCTACATACAGAGGTCACGAGAAAACTAGCTGTTTTTTCTTCTTGAGTCGTCAAAATGGTTATTTCGCGTGTCTTATACGTTTTTAGGCACTTATCCACTTGTGGTCGAGTCGAAGAAAAACTCACCATTCATTCGAGGGTGAGTAAAATGGAAATTAAGGCGATTTTTGAGTGAAATATTTTCGCGAATACAACACTTCCTTTTTTGTAAAAGGAAGTAAAAACATCGATTTTTAATTTTACTGTATGACTTTATTGACATATCATTTTTTAACTTTTATATCATCTTTTAATCTTACATCTTTCATTTTATTTTTGTTTATTCTTGTTTTATCAATACTCATCATTGTAAAAATTTAAGTAAAATAAAATAAATTATTTCATAAAATATACATCAGAGAAGTAGTTCCTGAAAATATTGATATTGTGAAAGAAGTTTCAGTACTTTACTAGTTGCATCAAAAATGCATCTTTATTTCCTTTGAACTATTCCTTGTGCGTAATTTGTCAGTTATAAAAAGTAATATTTGACCTTATCCGTAAAAAACTATTTGGCATTTTGACTTTAAAAAATTTGCTGAATTAAGAAATTTTATTTCCTTATCTTTACTAAAAATAAAGCTTAGAGTTTGTTTGGATATCTGGATCTCTGTCGGGATTTATGTCCAGATCTCTGTCTGGATATCTGTGACGCGCAAAGCCCTTAAACCGTACGGAGGATTTTCAGGAAATTCGGTGCAAAATTAGCTTGTAGCATGAGGGTGTGCACGAGACCCACGTGATAACAGGCCAGACAACTCCTTTCCCCCCCCCTCCTCGCTTCGTTACGCCACCAGTCGTCGATCTATGAATTTGGCGCGAAACTTTGAAAGCAGTGCAGTTTACAAGTAACCAGTAGTATTGCTTGCTCTGGTTGATATAGATGAAATAGGAAATATGTAACTTCGGATGCCCATTTTTGAATACAATACTGTTGGATTTATCTCTTCCTTTCCACGTACCGGAATGTAGAAGCAATTAAAAAATATATATATAATATAATTCTTAAGTGTCTTCTGAGTGAAAGCGAGTCAGCGATTTCCGCTTCCGAACAACCTGCATGTGAAGAAAAAAGCTGGGGCCTCATGGAATAAATTTTAAAGTTCTGAGGTAAGTACTTTTCTCAGATAAACAAATTTACATTTTATACAGTTAAGATTACTTAAGTTTTCCTCCATTAGACAAACAATTGTTAGTTTTCTTTCTTATATCTTTGTCTGTAATTTGTAATTTCAGTATACTGCTTTAATAATTGAAACGGTTAACTTGCAACTTTTTATTTCTTTATTTTTTCAACTTTGTATACGCATTTATTCGAAATGGATTTTCCAAGCTGACAATATACATATGTCAAAATTTTCTGCAAATTTACTTGTTGCTATCAGAAGCAACGTAACTTGGTGTTGATATTCAGTTAATATGTAAACAAGTTTATTGAAACAGGCTTTTAACTGAACTAATCTTATATTTTCGGTTTCGATTAAATTTTTTCATACGCTAGCATGTGTTATTTTGATCTAAAAACATTCCTTGATGGGCTTCCGTAGTTCTGAGGTAGAAGATTAAATTTGAACACCGGAAATCGTGGGTTCGATACTCAAACATTTCCCCCCAACTACGCCCCTGCAATGTTATTCAAACAAGCTAGTTCTGTGCGTAAATTAAAAAATATATATATATTTTTTTTTCACTGTTGTCTTTAAGTTTTATGATATTTATGCACACATTGTGGTTAAGTTAACGGTATTCATAATTTCTGGGTTTGCGAAAGATTAATTTTGAGCAGTGGATACACAACGTGTTTTTGCCAAATGCTCTGTGCTTGTTTGTTTATGCTTAAAAAGGGCAAAATATCTTGAACTACATATTTTTTGAACTCCTTGGATTTTCTGTTAATAAGCTTTCAGGAACTCTGAAACTGTGACATGAATTGAATTAAATGGCTGTCTATAAAGTATGTTGCAAAATTTTGAACAAATCCCCCCCCCCTCCTTCTTGTTACATGTAACGCTGTTCAACATGAGCATATTGTTATAAACAACGCGTGATGTCACTTCTTGTTATCCCCTCCCTTCCCCCTGTCACAAAACTGTCACATTGAATTCTTAAAAGACATACTCAGCAAAGTGTTGATCTAAATTTAACATATATGAGGTTTTAAGTATTAAAAAAAGTTGCTAAAATGGTGATTCTATGAAAAGTTTTTTGAAAAAGGTTACTTTGTCATCAATTAATGCTTTTTAAAATAATTTTTCAAAAGCCTAAAATGATGAACTATTAAAGCCCCCCCCCCTCCCACACACACACACAAGAATCATTAGCAGCAGAAAAAGTTGAAAATGGAAAAAAAGCCGAATTCGAAAAAAAAAAAGGCTGTTTAGATATTGAATATGATGTTGTATAATTCATTCTTTAATTAACGTTTTTCAAGTTGAATTCCTGTGTAATTTTTCGAGAGTGCCCGTCGAAGGGGGGGGGGGGGGTCGGAATCATGGTCTCATAATAATGAGAGCTTTTCAACGGCTATAGTTATAAATAACTGTGCCCTTGAAATTTTAAGAAAGATGCAGATGTTTTTTTTTTTTTTTTTTGAAGTTTTCATAATTGAAGGGGGTAGGGCACCGTTTACTTTGGGGGATGGCACCCAAGTATTCACGTCTTTTTAAAAGCATAAATTTGCTCAGCTAAGTTAACATTAATAATCTGGTATTATGTACTTTAATTTGATGTTGTGTCTTTGAAACATATTGCAGTCATGTTTCCCGTTTACTTAAGTAAAAATGTTTATTTATGTTTTAAAATTTCATTTAATTCTTATTCAAACACAATAGTAAAATTATTTTTTGTTTTGATGTAATTGTAAAATGAAAGTTCATTTATTTATTTGTATACTTCTTAAGACTTAATGTTTCATTACAATATACGAGTAGTTGAAATGCGATTAGTTAAAAAAAATTTCTAATGAAAAATAAAACTGTTTTTATTTATCACTTTGTTTTAACATGATTGTAAAATAAAATCGTGTTTAGTTATTTGAATACTTTGTAAGACTTATAAATGTTTTTATGTAAAATACTATGAATTAAGCTCAGTGTATTTTTTTTATGTATGATTATCGGTTCTTTTTTATGTTTTCAAATGAAAAAGAAGAACTTTTAATTCTGCTAAAATAATAGAAGACAATAATAAATAAACCAAATATTTTTATTTAACCAAAATACTAATTGAAGTGCTCACTTCCCGATATTCATTGTGGATCGACAAACGATGACGTCATTTGCTAGTTGGATGGCCTTCCTATCTCGAAGGCCTCAGTGTGCACATCGAAGTGATTTTTCGAGAATTCAATTCTGATCTTTTTCTATGAATTTATTTTTACCACAATTAGTGGTTTTAATTCCTCTGGACCGAGCGAATCACCATAACACGGACAAGTAAATTACCATGTTGAGGACTAGCAAATTCTTATAAGATGGGCGAACAAATTAACAGAGCATATTGGCGAGAAATTCATTATTCATTATTTGTAAATATACAGACGAATGAAATGACCTATCTACTACGGGTAGAATCTTGCGGGTACCGCTATATAGGAAAAAAACAAAATGCATTTTACAATGGATGCATTAATACAAGATTTGGATCCATTTTACAGAAGAAATGTTAAATGTAATGTATGTTGGTTTGTGTTTGCTGTCGGGGGAAAGTCGTTGAAACATTTTCTTCAAACAACGAAAAATTTCAAAGTTATTTCAAATTAACAAAGCTAAACAAGAAGTTCTGTCTAGAACTAGACGAGCCTACTTTCCCGTATACTCATACTACTTTCTAGCACCTGATCAATATTCTCAAAAATAGCGAAAATCGCAAATTTTTACAAACATATTTTTAAAATACTTTAAGCTGATTTCTAGGTATAAAATATTCCTCACTCATCTAAAAAAATTGAATGCGTAAAAAAAAAACTTTTAAACAAAGCAGCTAATACACTTTTTTCCATTAAAAAAATCTTTAACAGCTTTCAAAACTAAAAAATAATAATTAAAATTAATAAGCTCGTTAAAATAAATACATATAAAAAAATGGTTTCTTTTTCCCCTGTTGCCAAATATAATTTTTTAAATTAATTAATGCACTTACCAAAAAAATAAAAACAAAAAAATGTCAACTTAAAGAAATACTTTTCATTGTCAAAAAAAAAAAAAAAATCGTCTGCGCATATCTTTATGTAGAAACATAAATGACTTCGAGTTTATTCCCCGAAAACTAAATACCTAAATTAAAACTTTAGCGTAAAAACAAAAAAAGTCATATCAACAATAATTATTTCACAGTTAAAATCATAGCTGCGGAATCGGAGTCGGAGTCAATCTCATTTTAGATAAAGGAGTCGGAGTCGAATACCCGAGAATCGGACTCAGTCATTTGTCCTTCGTGTATAAATTTTTGCCAAAGCTACGAAGTCAGAGTTGAAGTCAGGGAGTCGGAGTTCGATTAATTGTCGGGCACAGGAGTCGGAGTCAGGTGCCCCTAAATTCTCGGAGTCGGAGTCTGGAGTTTGGCGTCAAGAGTTATTTCCAACAAAATTTGTTTGAAGTAAATCCGCCTTCAAGTACGGAATCTACATTGACTTTCAGTTTCCCCGTAGGCGCTAATATTAAGGGATTTGAACTGTGCAAAATTGAACGGAAAATTGTTCAAATCAAAAAGATATTTTGTATACAAGTTTTTCATCAAAAGCTTTTTCCTATAAAGTTTGTTGGAAGCAAATTCGCCTCACAGTTCAGAATTGCCTCGAATTTCCCCGTAGGAGCTAATGTTAAGTTTTTTTGAACTGTTCAAAATTGAACAAAAAATAGTTCAAATCAAAAAGTGAAATACGGGAATGAGGTGTCCTTGTCGAGATCTTTCGAACAAAAAAAAGTTTGTTCGAATCGGACTATTCATTCAAAAGTTATTAGGGGGGGGGGGACAGACAGACAGACCGACAGACATTTTCCCCATCTCAATACCCTACTTTCCAATTTTTAATTTTTCGATATTTATTTAATTATTTTATTTATTTTTGACTTTTTTTTGTTTTTCGCGATATTTTTAAGATGCATTAAGCCTTCTTTCATGCTTTTTTCTTCTTTTTCTGACTTTTACTATGAAAGTAGGCTAAAAATAGAAATATCCAAGAAGCAGGTGTGTGAAATGGTAAGAAATAAAATCATCTAAAATAAATTTTGTTAACAAATATGTGTATAGGTCAACCGTGAATTTCCTCCTTCCTTTAGAATAGCAATAGCGGATTAATTTTTATTCACTAGAACAGAATCTAAAAGTAACAGACTAGCTTTACGCGCCTTAAAACCTAGTTCTCAACGTTTTATTAATATATTCATTAGTAGAATTGAATTATTGCAGTTTCATTTTAAAATTTCGCACATCATATTTTATTTTCATTATCACATTTACATCTTAAAATTTCATTTTTCACCCAAAAGTTTCGTCTTATTTTACCCTATTCTCTAACAAATACCCCATATCGCATCTGTATACTTGCATCTCATACCTTTTTTGTTTTTCATTTGTATTTAGCTTTTTGTCATTAACTTTTTAAACAATAATATTTTCATAATATTTATAAACCAAAACTTAAGGGTACCAATTACATTTTACAGCGCTCTTAATTCTAACTGTCTTATTCCCATGTTGTTTGTTTCTTTTCCTGGATTTCATATTTTGAATTTTAAATCCACTCGACGCCGGCATATCAGGTAGTTACTTATATCCCTTTAGATAAATAAAAAAGAAAAATATTGGAGAATTTCTTATTTAACTAGAAAGAAAATTAGAATACATTTTAAAATCATAGATGTGAATATTTTGCATTCATTTAGATTTATTGGAAATAACATGTTTAGCTTTTTAATTGTTTACACTACTTTGGTTTATTACCAAGCACATGACTAAAAAATATTTTGAGTAAATTAAAACGAAATGAATTTGTTAAAAATTGTTATTGTTCTTTTTCTACCTTAACGTTTTCAAAATGGTAGTATATATCAAAAAATTACTTAACTCCTTCTTTCTCAAACTTATCTTCAAGAAAAATAAATGCATATCTTAACATTCAAATGCATTTAACCAGAAAAATAGTTTGTCTTTCTGGAACTTAATAAGTAAGTGGCTTTAAACTCATAAAAGATTGAAAAATAAACAAAACTTGAAATCAAAGAAACTCACTTTCTAAAAAGCTTTTAATATTTGTTTTATTCTAATGAAAATCCCCTGTAAAAGTGAGAAAACTTTGGAAGACGAAGATTAAATTTGCCTAAGTAATGAGCGGTGTATAATTCCTAAGTGCATTAAGACTAAGATCAAAAACAGCCCTGAGGAGCGAAAAGCTTTTTTCCCCTTGTAGTGTGAATTCAATTCAACACTTTCAAACGCAAATCAAACAAAAGAGCCTACGGATGAAAGGTTGCTTTAAGACGCTAAAATCACGCGTCTGAAAAAGTTTTTAAAATGAAAAGAAATACTTTGAGCTGAAGTTCAGGAAATGTTATGGGAAAGTAAGTTTGATTTTGATATAAATATTGGGATTGAGCTGAAATTTTGCCACAGGTATCTAAGCTGGAATATTTTAAGTTCCGAAGCGTCAAGAAATTCATTTTTAAATGGAATGTTTGTGTGAAATCTAGATTTTGTAGTCTGAAAGGAATCGAGAACTAAGCCATTAAGTTTTTCATCTGTAGTTATTTGCTGTAAAATAACCTCCTTACTTCCACAATTATCAAACCGTTATTCTAATATCCTTCAGTGAAAATTTCGCTGAGCAAATTTAATCAACCTATTTTACACAAGTTATTTGCAGTTTTAAATAATACGCAAGAAGTGCAGTCACAGTTCTATTTTTAAACAATTGGGGAAAAAAATCCGTTATTATCTCAAAAAGCTTTTTTTTTTTTTTTTTTGAGCAATCACGATTGCTTATTGTTCTCACTTGACCGTTTTTGGCTTCCGTGCCTTTTTTAGCTTGGACCAGGCCTGCAGCACCACCGTCCACCGGCGGCGGCGCAGCTGGTCCTGAGCACTGTCCCCCGGAATCCACTTTTGCTGGGCGGTGGCGTCCATGTCCCAAACACACGAACGCCTACACACACACACACACACGAACGCCTACACACACACACACACGAACGCCTACACACACACACACACGAACGCCTACACACACACACACACGAACGCCTACACACACACACACACGAACGCCTACACACACACACACACGAACGCCTACACACACACACGAACGCCTACACACACACACACGAACGCCTACACACACACACACGAACGCCTACACACACACACACACGAACGCCTATACACACACACGAACACCTACACGCACACGCACGTACACAACACTCACTCACACACACGCATACATACACTTATGCACCCACGCACCCACACACATGCGCCTACACAAACACACACGCTCGTGATTGCGAAAAACATAATTTGAATTCAAGATGCCAAAAATTCAAATTAATTTTTTTTTATTTTAAATATAATTCCGCTGATTTATCTCAGAAGTCACATTTACATCAGACATTTTAGCATGGTATGTTTTGGATGATCTAGTGATGAAACCAATTTGTTTGTATTAAAACTTGAAACGCGATATTAATTAAGGTATTACTTTTACTAAAGCTTCTATACATCATTTAAAAGGAAAATCTGTTTTGCCAATTTCATTGCAACTGAACTTATTTTGAAGATGTTTAAATCTTTTTAAACAAAATTTAACCTACATGCTATTAAAGACATTAAAAAAATTAAATGTTTTCGCAATTTGTCAATTAACTAAAACCACATACATAAACATAATACTTTTAATATTCCCTTATTTCGTAACTGCAACTGACAAAACATATAAGTGGACTAAAATCTCCACTAAGAAAAAAAATCTTAACATTAAAAAATAGAGAAAAAATTAATTACGCAAATTATTGAAAAAAAATAAAGGAGATATTTAAAAGAAATTTTAAATACCGTATTACCCCGCATTATCCGGCATGCTGCAAAATTCGGGGATCGCCAGATTTTCAATAACACTTGCCTGGTCTGTTCCGGCATGCCAGAAAAATCGAGGTTAGGAGAAAAAAAATAACACTATAAAAAACATATGTTCAGTATTAAAATGAATATAAGCTCTATACATATCTTATTAGTATTAACTAGCTGCGTGCCCGGCGTTGCACGGGCTACCTAAAAAATGTAAGAGCAGTCCAGTTGATGCTTTTGTAGTACACTGACACTAGTTTCTAACGCGTTAAGGAATAAATAAATGCGCGTAAAGCAAGGTTTGCAAAACACCAGTAAAACATATTTTTGCCAAAACACCTCATCAACGTTAATAATCGTTATCAATGATACAAGTTATGAGTACATTTTCAGTCAGCACAAAAGGGGAAAATATATGCATTATCAACTATAATCTTTACTCACGTTAAACTGAATTACATCTGATAGACTATATCGGAAATATTTATGCACAATAACAATCCGCTTTTTACATAAAATAGTCTACTACCCGGCGTTGCCCGGGTGTTTATTAATGCAACATACCACTCAGATAAATATTTGGATGGATTCTATCCACATGGTCGTACAAGAATTACATCAATCCGTTTTCCAGGTACAAACCCTCAAAGAACTCAAATAACTTGTAAATCACTCATTTACTTTACGACGTGCACGGTCCTCCTCGAAAATGAAAGTTATGTCATGTGACGCGTATTTAACAATCAGGTTTGAACAAAAAAAAAAAAAAAAAACAGCAAAATTTTGCTGCAGATTACGGCAAAATAATCGAAAAGTAAACAACTTAAACACCCTGATTACAGGAAAAGCCTTAAAACAAAAGCCTAATTTTATTTCTTTATATTCGAGAAAAACAATTGCAACAGATGTTTCTTTTCAATTCGGAACTCCAGCGCTCGAATACGCTACCTTGCGGTGATTTATAAAACTGCGTCTGCACCTAAAACATTGCCACGTTGCGCATCACGTGTGTCTGTTGACGTAAACACAGGCAGTTTGTTCTGAGTATTTATTAACGCAATCGATGTGTCTTAGTTTGCTTTCAGCTACAGAAATTAATTCGTCCCTTAGTAGTATTCTCGAGCTTCTCAAAATAATGTTAGTTTTTCTTATTTCTTTCAAAAAAGTATTAAATGGTGGAAGCGTAAACAAGAAAAGTCTGGATTAACAAAATTGGATAACGTAATACCAGGTAAAATTTTTTATTGTTTTGTATGAATTTGTAAGAATATGAGTTTTTTTTAATCTTAAATTAATTTAACTAATCATATTTTACAGCAGCATTTAGTTGGAATGGACAGTATGCAAAATATTTTCTTGAATTTATTATCGTAGAACAAAATGAAAAATGTTTCACCGAGAAAGAATTTACTTTATTCCTTTTATTCTCAGCTGAAAGGTTTCGCCAAATTTGTTTAGGGTTATAGTAGTTTTAGTATTGTGCAAGCAAAGTAGCCTTGGCGAGTTTTCGCGTTTTTAGTTAAACCATTTTTAATTTTTATCATGAGTGGAATAAAATGGTAGTAAGATTACAGAATTCGATAAGTAAAAAGAAATAATGGTCAATCAACTGAAAAGAAAACTACCACCATATATAAACTGTGAGTACACATTTTATTTATTTTGTTCTGAGTGAATTTGAATAAATATCAGTTTTTCAATTCGATGAAAAAAAAACGAACTTAACAACATTGACTGGACACTTTTCTTTAACCTAATTCCACATAAATGATTTAAATAAAATTTGTTACTACAGTATCCTACTGAAATAGACAGTATGCAAATAAATTTTCTTGAAAATATTTATCGCAGAACAGATTGAAAAATCCAGAAAGAACGTTAAGAATTTGAACAATAAAAAATAAAAGTTCGCCAAAAATCTGTTTATAGTGTTATGGTTTTAAAATTATGTGAAAGAATAATGTATCTTGACAAGATTTCGCATATCAGGTAAATTATTTCCATGACGAATGAATTAAATGCATGATTTCTTTGGATATCCAATCATATAGTCATAGAAATAAATTATCTAGTGTTAAATGTTACTCTTGACAGTCTGCCACGTATGTGCACTATGTGACAAAAATGTCAACAAATGCTGGAAATGTCACGAAACTGAACTTAATATGTACTAATGTATAGAAAAAACGGTACAAAATGAAAATGCCGTTCGAAGCGAACCAAAAATTTATGAATTCCGAATTCAACATCGTGAAAATGGCTGCTTCAGAACAACTTACTGTGTGTTCTACATTAATTGTTTACTTTCGTAATACTTTTTGGTTTCTAATCTCTTTCTATATGGGTCAGAATATCCACAAGACTTTGAAAAATCTTTTCAAACGAATAAAGCGAAAAAATCATACATACGAACAAAAATCACAACACTTTTAGCATTTTCTTCGCTACCACATGCGTTTGTTTTAGTTTTCAATTCCGCCATTAAACAGTGACTGCAGTGCCCCCTATAGTTCGTTGGAGTTGCGAATGATTTTCTTCACGCTGTAAATTTTAATAAAAGCGTTCATCCGGAAAGTTGAGTTGAAGCACTGAATAATAATTTGAATGGAGGAAAGCCTTCGAAAAATATGGATTTTATTTTGAAATCTAAGAGTCATAATTAATAATTTTTAATTGATATCTCCGCTAATTATTATCGGAGGATTATGTTAAATAGCCAAACATGAAGACGGGAAGATGACGAATCCATCGATACCTGGTTCGATGGTCAGTTCACTGTCGTTCGGGAGAAGAAGCTTGGACATAGATAGATAGATAGATAGATAGATACTCAGATTTTATATGTATAAGATAAACAGTTTAATTTTGTAAAAATATTTACTAACAATGTCATTTCTTATTTGAACAAGAGAAAAATATTATTTAGTAACGAATAATTTTATAAAAATTAAATTAAAACTGAGTAAGCTAACATTTACTACTCCTAAACCAGTGCGAAAGAATTTACTACAGCTATTTAAGAAATAAAAATTAAACTTACCTCCCTAAAACAAACCTAAAATAATTCATTAAAAAAAATATGAACAAATCGAAGTAATGATCATTGCTTTTGAATTGATTACTATAAAGGCATATAATTAAATTTAATAATGACCTATCACAAATAACAAGCATGTATTGTATAAAATACACTTTTGATTACTTCCTTTTACAAAAAAGGAAGTATTGTATTCGCGAAAAAATTTTCACTTACAAATCGACCTTAATTTCCATTTTGCTCACCCCCAAATAAATGTTGAGGGTTTTTTTTCGACTCGACCACACGTGGATAAGTGCCTAAGAATGTACAGACACGCAAAATATCCATTTTGACGATTGAATTACAACGAGTTTTGTCGTGACGTTTGTATGTACGTAAGTATGTATGTGCGTATTAGCGGATGTGCGTATGTATGTCGTATAACTCAAGAACGGTAAGTTCTAGAAAGTTGAAATTTGGAACGTAGACTCCTAGTGGGGTCTAGTTGTGCATCTCTCCTTTCGGTTGCATTCGGGTGTTTCTAAAGGGGTCTTTTGCCCCTTTTTGGGGGGAAATCACTGCTAATTTCGATGTAAACTCAAGTGGTGTTATACTTTGGCGAACACTTGGCGATAACGCCAGTCCTTTGGTCACTAAGTTTTGTTGTCAACTTGGCGACAAATTTGGCGATTTTTTTTATAAATCTTTCTTTTTTCGCCACTGTTCGTGATATTTAGAGAGTAAACTATTGAATCACATTAAAATTGCCAGTAATGGGGAAATGACATTAAATTGGAGTAAAATGAAGTCATGTGATGCACACATCAGTTCGTTTTTTTTTTTTTTTGAAAGAAGGTTACTTTAGGGATTTATTAATTCTTTCCCTCACAGTGTTTTGCTTTCTGATTGGAATTGAATAGGGAAATTAACTTTGGTTTTGTTGCAAAATAAACCTGGAATTATGCAGCATGCCGGAAAATTCGAATTTCCCGTCATGGTGGTCGACCTCGCTTTTTTCTGGCATGCCAGATAATGCGGGTGATACGGTATGTGTCAATCGTTCTCGTCGCTGGACAGTTTGTCTCTCTATCATTCCCGTATACTCTTCGTGGTTTTATGAGTAATCCTCATATATATAATAGAAAATGATCGAGTAACGCTCTTGACGTCATCAACAATGAAACTCGCGTCACGGCATTATAATATGTTTTGGAAATGTTTACAATGCAAGGAAAAACTTTATTTTGACGAAGATAACTGTGATCCGGTAACTTAACTGTTTAACTGGTAAGGCTGTTATTTCAGGGGAATGAATAAACGAAAACAGTTAACGCTATCTACTGCAGTTTCGGATTTTTCCACCGCAGTTAGAGTTAAAATTTCAACTATCAAAGTGTCACCAGAGAGGCAAATGCTTCATTCAAATGTAGAAGCAATTTTCATCCGTCATACCTTGACGTGCCATTTTCTAGTTTTTAAAAAAATCAAACGTAAATAATATCCTGGTTTTAACTGATAGGATATTTTAAAAAGTAGTTCTTTGATAACTTTCGATTTTAATACCAGCAATAGAAATATTTCTAACACATTTTTCCTAGCACAATGATCAGTTGAGGTAGTGAGAAGCAAAGGAATGCAAGTAGCAAAATTTAAAATTTGGAGATATCCAGTACAAATTGTAGGTGAACCCCTCCTCCGTCTTGGAACAAGATATAGTACTAGTAGGTACCAGCCGTACATGCAAGTATAGCACTAGCCGTAGTAGGTGCTGCTATACAGCATAACTTAGAAAAAAATTTCAATGAAAACCTACCTAGGATATAATCTTTATACGCGTTTCACTCAAAACTTGAAAATGTCCACTTACATCCCTTTGCTTCTCAATGCCTCAATTTTAAATTTGCAATTTCTTCCTTCAATAATCCTTTCACTCTGCCACACGTGCATGTTGTTCATGCATTGAGCAAGATCAATAATGAGTGAATACCAAATAATCTAAATGAAGCTTATTTAACATTATTTTGAGAAGAACGCTTCGAACTCTAACGAGTTCAGGAACTTTCTGAAATTCGGCAAGCCAATGAAGCGTATTTTCTCGTAATGATGAATCTCAATTAGTATTTGCGACATATTCTTATTATTTAAAACTAACAAATCTTGTAGAATTGAAAAGTTCAGTTTACTTATAGAGTTGCATCAAGCGATAAGAGGTGGGTAACTTTATAAATTTAATCCTCAAATTACCACCAGAATTTAGAGGTGGCAAAAGGTAGTTTTATAGAAGTTGAAGTAGTGATAAAAAATGTGCAGACTTTAATTTATGGATTGCTGTACAACGAGTTGTTCTTTGGTTCTTGACAGTTTATTCAGCTAGAAGTTTTTTTTCTAACGATTTGGTCCAATATCTAAGTAAGAAAATATATTTTTCGAATAGAGAGCTGTATTTTTCTTAGAATTTGATATTCTGCCAGCATTCTAATAATGGAGTGACTTTAGTTTGTGTTTGCAAATTAACGTTCATTTTGCTTTAATGATATACTTCGCATGCTCTTTTTCGATAGGATCGTTATCAAATCAGAAATGTCTTTTTTAAGTAGCGTATTTCTTTTTTTTTTTTAAATCGTGGTTCTTTATTTTAAAAGCCTCAATTGATCTTACTTTTAAAATAGTAATCACAATTCTTAGTCGTATTCCCAACTCAAGATATGATTTTTTTTTTCATTAACATTGATTCGAATTCAAAAACATATTCATCGCAAAAGAGTTAATGTTTCACAACAGTTTGTTTATAATCATAATTCAAGTTTCTAAATTTGTTTTAAAAACGAAACTTAACTCTGACGCTTTGTGCAGCACATTTTAGATGTCGATTGTTTCAAACTGTTTCAAACTCTTCAAAAATCGTATTTCACGAAAACATATTCATCGTCAAAAGAGTAAATGTTTGCTAACAGATTGTTTAGAGCATGAACTTTCTTGCACATTGGCATACTTGTTTATTGGTTCCACCAAAGGAGTTTAGATAATAATAAAAAAAGATGACGTATTTTGCATCGTTTCTTTACAGGCAGATGAGTTGAATGGAATTTCTCAACTGGGTAGGGTTAATCTGCGCAAAGCAAGTTATGAGTTTTTATTTTCTAAATTTGTTTTAAAAAACGAAACTTACTCTGATGCTTTGTTTAGCAAATTTTAGATATCGATTGTTTCAAATGTTTAAAAATTTTGGCAAGTCATGGTTATGTTTAAGGTATTACAGCTCTATAAAAATAGCTGAGTAGAATTCACTACTTTCCTCTAATATATATTTTTATAAACTTTAAAAAAAATTTAATCCATGCACTAAAAAATTAATTTATAAAAGACACAATCCGATCAGGTTATAATTTACAAACAGAACATTTTAAGAAATTTAAACATGAATTGAATAGCCATATTTTTTTCGCATAAACATCTATTTAAAAAAAAAAGGAGAAGTTGTCCGTTTAAACAATAAACAGTCTCATATTTCCATCCTGTTTATGCGCTGAAAACTTTTCAGTCATTAAAACAAGATCAATTTAATGAATAATGCAGGAACATTTTACTACTAAACATAAAATCTTAAGTGACTGGACATAAATTGTTTGCCTGCTGTTGTTGACAAAATCAGGGCTCCCATTAATTTTTCTTATTCCACATCTATTAAAATTTTTCGTTTGCGTGTTTAAAAAAATCAATAAATTAATATTAATGTCTCTATGGGGATATGATTTGGTCATAATTTAAAATTCAAAAAATAATGTCAACGCAACTTCCAACATTTTGTATGGGTTTGAAATGAATCAAAGTACCTTTCATGGGAGAATTATGAAAGCGTGAAACTATTAGCATGTTTCAAAAATTCTTAGCTAACCTTGTGTGAGGAGTTTTTTTTTTTTTTTTTTTTTTTTTTTTTTTTTTTTTTTTTTTTTTTTTTTTTTTTTGCAATTTAAACATAAAGAATGCATTAAAATCGGAAAAAATGCTATTTCTTCAAAGTGAAACAATGAAGATCTAAGGTTTTATTCAGCGCTAAGCATCACTATTCGAAAAATGCTTGGTAGAAAGAGAATTGCCAATTTGGGATACTCCGCGTTATGCTTATCCACTTTCCCTTCCCCATTCTTTCTTAATATATCCGATAATTATTTCTATAGTTTCACAAAATAAAGTTTAAAGTAAAAAAAATGTAACCTTAAGATACACAAAATTTTATACTGTAAACTGTTGCGATGATGTGTAAAATGATATCAGTTTAGCCATATTTATAAACGTATTTTCATTTCTCA
This sequence comes from Uloborus diversus, assembly GCF_026930045.1. Lineage (NCBI taxonomy): Eukaryota > Metazoa > Arthropoda > Arachnida > Araneae > Uloboridae > Uloborus > Uloborus diversus. The sequence continues at coordinate 120,931,003 of NC_072738.1, forward strand.
CACAATCGCTTCTACGACTATGCATTAATGCATCTAATTAAAGGTAACCGAATTTTTTCTTCCAAACTAATGCTGGGATTTACAAGTAGAATTTAAAAAACAAAACACTGATGGGGTAAAAACTAACAACAATGGCGATGACGTAAACTATATTTTTTGTCTTCCCCAAGGTAGAAAGTAAACAAGTCACAAAGTGCAAATGTATTCCTATTCAACACTATTAATGAGTGCAGAAACGGCGTAAGTCCCGGACTTATGCCCTTTCGGCACTAAACGTAAAGGAAGAAATAGTAAGACGCAATGGCAAGATCAAAGAAGAACTAGATTTTTTGTCGGAATAAAGTAAAAACAAATAATTTCTTTGATCTATCATAATTTCGGTAATTTTCGGTTCAGTTCAAGGGGTTGGGGGGGGGGATTCGAAATCACAGAATTGGAATGAAATTTGCTCAGGGTTTCATTAACGTCACTCTAGGAACTGCGAAAACACTGTATGCTTTAAAGTGAGATATACACAGGTCAAAATAAAAACAACACTGCAGGAGACTTTTTCTAGAAATAACACCAAAGGAATTTAACAAGATTGATGATGACTTTCTTCTGAGAGGACATTCGTTTGTCCTTTGCGTCCGGATTTTAGGACAGTAAAACGAATCTTAAACAAATATAACAGATTATTACCATGTTAATTCCAATCTCTTATAAGTGAAATCCTGAAATTAAATCACGATGTACCGTCAAATTTGTTGAAAACAATGAGATCTGTAACTGCTGAAATAGGTGGCCTTCATTTTTTAAGAAGACTTATCTCCCAAATTGAGATTTTGGAAAAAGATCCCACTGGGCGACAAATGTTTTCAATTATCAACATTCATGATGTTTAAATATTCGATAGAATATCAAAGGAACGGTTTCAGGCTAGCTATTTTATAGACGGTTTTCAAGAGAATTTTGCCAAGTTTCGCTTGTCGGCTGAACTGCCTTTGCCAAAAGAGAAAATTTCATATTGTTGAAAGAAATAACAAATATCAAGATGATTATTCAGTGCAATTTTGAAGATACTAATATGTTACCAAGGTATACCAAGTTGGATACACATATTAGTGCATACTAATATGTGCATCCAACTTGGAACACAAAACTAGACAAGAGAGGGACAGAAAGAAAGATTTCCATGGAGGATGTATATGATGAATATGAATATAAATATAGTTTCATACAACATGTCAAACTTTTGCTTTTTATCTTAGTTTGTTAGTTTTTGTATATTTTTTTTTACACCAGACGTTATTATTTCACTAAAACAAGACGAGAGAAAGAGAAAATACACGATGTATTTTCTTAAGGTAATGAATTTATGAATACGGACTTCACTAATTATTTTTGTCGCTTCGTAATATTATTTTTTATTATCAAAAATCAGTTTGAAAAAAATCTGTTTCACTTGATTTACATTTTCATCACTGTAAACTAGTCTTAGTGGATATTTATTGCATAAAGGGCATAAGTCCAAATTAAAAAAAAATAATAATAGTTCCAGTGACGAAATGAGACGTAATTTATGGTGAGGTAATGATACTACTTGTGGCTAAACTAGTTATAAAAATTATCATAGAATTTAATTCATTTCTGAATGAAATAATCGCATTTTATTGATTCCTGAAAAGTTGCATTAGTTGGACTTATGCCCTTTCTGAAATAATCGATTCAATTATGTTTATCTTATTAGACCGTCACAAAACGAAAATATACTACAGAAAAATAATTTGCTTCAACAATAGTTTTTCCTCGAGTTTTGTAGAGATTATTTAGGCCCTTAAACACAAAATAAACTAACAATCCAAGCAAATATAATCCTCTTTTTTTTTTTTTTTTTTTTCAGAAATGTTTCAAAGTACTTCTTGAACAACATCTAATCAATTCTGCGAACTTCATTTATAAAATCATTGATCAATGGAATTGAATTTCATCTTTTTGATTATAATAAAATTCATGTTTTCAAGTTGTGAGCAATAATCCTGTTTTCGCTAAAATCAGGATTGATTTCGAAAAATATATTTCAAAAAAACCACTTAACAAATACAATTTTTCCGATCACGTCTATCATTAAGTGCATAAATGAAAGATTGCATTAGTGCTTTTAAAAATGAAGGCGTCCCTGAAAGCTTAAAATTAAAAACTTTCAAATAAAATCAATTTTAAAATTTTGTTTTGTTGTAATACTTTATTGTAGCAACTTTCTTTTGAAACACATTTAGCTAGTAATGTTCTCAAACATTTATTATAAAGCTTTTATTTCCCCGTCCGATTTCCAAACTGATGCTTCTTTTTTAATATGGCAACTGAAATAAAATAAGCAGAAATTCTACTGATGTATCTTAATGTAAAGAACTTTCGAAAAGTATTTTAATTTTATCCAATTTAAACATTGGCAACTTATTCATAATAGTTATTGCTCGTGTGTAAAAAATGGTGGACAAGTGTGACCAATAGTAGTTCATAAAATCAACAGAAACAAAAGCAGAATTATGAAATAAAACAATATTTCGTTGATGATCAAATTTTTCCTTTCTGAAAAAATAAAACCGACCGTTCGTTATCAACTAATGACAAGAATCATAATTCTTGAACAAATTGGCAAAGCAATCTTTCTGTCCATTTGAACTGCACACCTTGAGAAATACTACCAACTGATTTTCCCATACATTAAATTTATTAGTAATTATACATAGTTGGTGCGCATTTCAGTTTATAGTTCAGGAAATATTGCTCGAAAATAAAGCGAAACTTTAAAGTACTTAATTTAAAAAAAAAAATATGTCAGCAAAAAAACAGGAATCCTTCATGGATACCGAACTTGATACTGCGAAAAAAATTCTGAGTTGCTTGCATTTAACAGAACATGGGAAAAGGTCAATCAAGCATTTATTATTCATTTGCTTCTGCTTCTTATATTGTTGCAATGGAGTTTACAGTATCATATGGGTGTATATTAATAACCTCAATTCTTTACTTATTTTTTCCTATGCCATTACAATCTCATTTCCTGTTCTAATGCATATTTCCGTGCGTTTCAAAGAACCAAAATTTGATAATATGCTACAAACGTTTGCTAGTATTGAAAAATACCTTGGAATTCGTAAGACTAAAAACAGACGATCAATTGGCTATATGATGTTATTATGTTGTGTTGTTCCACTTCTCAGTGGTGCTTCTTTCTTAATTGAAACCTACACGTCTTCGATTTTTGGTGACAAAATTGCGTCCGTCCTGTCTTATGGAATTACTAACGAAAACAATGAAGTACTACCAGTAAACTTAATTCTTTTAGGATGTTTGAATTATATGTTTATACAAAGTTATACAGATTGGCTAAATGTAGTTTTTTTTATATTTTGCTTAAGTTTATGTGACATTGTATCTCACTCCGCAATGCTTGTTGTCTGTCCAAAGTGCAACACATTTCACCAACCAATTAAAGTACGTTTTAGACTGTATAAGAAAGGATACCGTTGCTTGAAATTATTGCAAGAAAAATTTTCAGGATATTGTCTGCTGCAAATATTCAGTTGTCTCAACAACTCAATTTTGATTCTTTGCTATTTTTTGTATGAACAAAACCTGGACGTGTCAAGGACATTAAATTTAATTCTGGGCACACTAATATCTCTCATGCCCTTGATAGTCATTGTTTGCGGCGCATCGATGTTGGAAAATGTAGTGCATCAGAACCAAGATATGTTTTCTGAGTTGCATGATGAAGAAATATTACGTGATCCTTTTTCAGAAGAATCTGCTTTATTAAGATCTTTGAAAGATGGCAAAAGTTTTGTCTTTTCTGCTGGTGGCATTTTTAATGTAAGAAAGGACTTTCTGTTTAAGTTTATCGGTGTTATGCTAACATATGGTATGCTGTTGATAGGAATAGCTAGGAAATAAACGTCTCAACAGAAATGAGTTTTAGAGCAGAAGGAAACATTTTCAAGATACAGTTCTTTCTGCACGATGATAAAATATGACATAATCCTTTGTCATAAGAATTTGTTTTGTTAAGATATATGAAAAAATGACACATTTCTTGTTTGCCAGTATGATGCATTTCTGCCAGTGTCGTTTTTTAAGAGAGAAAAGTCCTTCTGTTTAATTCCATCGGTGTTGCGATAACATGCTGCTAATAGGGATAGCTAAGGTATTAAGCAACAATTAAAATTCCTTTTAGAACCGAAGAAAATATTAACAAGAGACTTCTTTCTACACGATGAAAAAATATTATGTGTATTTATGCCTTGTTAACATATCATCTAAATTAAGGTAGACCGGAGCACGTTTACGCGGATTTTTTTCAATGATTTTCCTAATTTTTGTGTTTAAACTTAGGAAATTTTAGACATTGCGGTTTTATTAAGCAGTTAATGGAGTCAAAATCGATACATTCTGTTGTTGCTCAGCTTGTGTTTGTAACTGTTAAAAAATTATTTTTGAGTCCAAGTCGGTTGCGTAAACTTGCCCCTGACACGGGGCAGGTTTACGCATATTTATTTTGACACCTAACGTGGTTCTGTTAGTGTTTTGAACATAATGTCTTACCATCGCTAAAATAGAGCAAATTTATTACAGACTGAATAGTGTATAAAGTTGAAGCTGAAAGAGCATGAAGACAGCACTACATGATTGTAAGCTATAAGATACGAATTTGTAACTTAATTAAAATTAAATGGTAATTTTCAAAACTAAATGGCAGAAAAATACTAAAAATGTTTGAGACAGTTTGGAGCGAAAAATGTGTCAGTGACACATTTAAGTAAGACACAGTAAGCACGATTGTAAAGGTGCTCCGACGTTCAACGCGTAAAGTTGCCCCGTCGACAAGTTTGGATTTATTTTTAAAGTTTTAAAAATTTTAATAACATTTCAGTTCATACATATACAATTCTCAAAAAAGTATAAAATTCTGCTAATTTTTATATATTTGTTTTTTTAAACTAAGTATTATTTATTCACAAAAAGCTTCAAAGCGTTCAACAGAAAATTTACTTAACTTGGTAGAAAACAGATTATTCTTTCTCCATGTTAAACCGAAGCTCGACTTATTCTCAAAGACTTGTGGGAATATTTGTTAGGGAGTAGCATCAATCTGTTATGACGGTTGGCTCTGCAGTTATAAATCGTTTTGAAAAAAAGGCACTGCGTAAACGTGCCCCGGTCTACCTAACATAACTTTTTTTTTTTCTTTTCTGCCGCAGTCCTTTTAAAACAAGAACTAACTTTCTGTTCAAGTCCATCCGTATTTAACAGACGGCTTGCTGCTAATACGAATATATGAAGGGAATAAAGTTAGAACTGAAATGATTTTCATTTTTACATTTATAGCGTATGAATAGTTAATGGATTTCAGATCTATAAGGAATGGCAGTTGTAGTACTCAAAATGGGAAGTGATGCTCACAAAATATTTTGAGCGGCTTCTTTATAAAAAATGAGAAGAACCTGCACCATAAGAAAACAGTTACAAACCACGTAATAGTTAAAAACTTTGCAATTGAGAATGGTTTGCCTTTACGGAAGTACTGAAGTCTGATGAAGATGATGCGGAAGTTTAAATGATGTCGTCATGAGGAAGTCAGGTAATATCTCTTTAACACATAATCCTGAACCAAGTGCAAATAATATTATTCGGAACAGCTTATCTGAGCTAAAAAGGTATTGCAACCTCATCTGGGTATAAAATTAGGTTTAATTGAGAAGTTTATAAATGAAGGCGACTCTTTCAAACACTTGTGCAAGAAGTTTCCAGAGTTATATGAAACGAAGTTATAAGATAGAATTTTTGTTGATCCAGATATACGCAAGCTTATGAAGGATAAAGAATTTGATGACCGCAAAGAAGAAATAGTCTTGGGTTTCCTTTAAAGATGTCATCAGTAAATTTCTGATCAATTACAAGGATCCTGACTATAAAGGATTTGTATTGCACATGAAGGACGTTTGAATTGTATGGTTGTTCCATGACTGTAAAATTACATTTCCTTCACTTACATGTGAACTTTTTATTGAAAATTAAGTATCAGTGAGCGAAGAACAGGATGAGTGGATTGAGAAAGACATGAAGGATATGGAGATCAAATATCAATAAAGATAGGACAGGAGCAGGTTTATTGACTACTGTTGGAAGTTAACCAGATATGAATCTGAAAGTGACATAAAGAAAAAATATCAAAAAGAAGTTTCAAAGGAAATAGAGTATATTCTTAAAAGGCAACCTTTTTTTCACTTTTGATATATTTCTTTTTTCTGTTTAACATTTGTTTCAAACTTCCATGCTTATTATTTACTCCTCTTGGCTGATCGTACACTTTATGTACGTTACATCTTAATTTTAAAAAATAAAGGAGTATGTTAGTGATTTTCTTCCAAAAACGCACCATAATTTTATGTAAAAAAATTAAACTCAAAGGAACTTTTAGTTCTTCTCTCGATCAGAGTATATGCAACCTGGCAACGATGATTTTCATTAATTTCAACCATTTAAACCAAGAAAAAGTTAATTACTGAAGAATCAGTGTTAACTATCTAGAACACATTATTTTCCGTATATTTTAATTTAAAAGAAAGACATTGTTACCAGAAATTAGATACAAAATGATGCAAGAAAATTCAAGAGGGATTTTTGCATTAAAAAATGAATTTTCTAAAAAATTCTATCATGATAAGGACTTTTGAGGATTTTTTCAAAATCAGCTGACCAAATAACATATTTACATTAAAATCAGCGAAAATATTACCTTGTATTTTTCGAAAACCCTAATTTTGCAAGCCTGTGTAATGTGAAAAAAATGCATGTTATATCGTTTCTGTTTTAACTTAAGTATTTTCTTTTAAGGCAAATTTTGGTTTCCAAATTTTTTTTTTTTTTTTCTAGTCGCAGAAGTCATAATTAAGTATATTTTGTAATGTACTTGAGGGAATCCTAACTGAGCAGCGGTGTAAGATTTTATACCGCAAAGAAACCTCACAAATCGTTTGCGGAGAGAAGAGAAAAATATCTTCATCGAATTATAAGCCAGATGACTTTTAAAGATTTCATACATTTATCAGGTTTCTTATCTGATGTTATTGCTTCGAAGTGCAAAAAAATAATTAATATCAAGTTTTAATTAATGTATGCATTTTTTAAATCAGCGTAAAATAAAGGGTGTCGAAATTAAAGTTCCGCTTTCAAAGCGCTCCAGTTTAAAAATTAGTGTTCGTAATAATTTAAAAATCTCACCACAGTAGTTGTGAGGTCATGGGAATTTGTTTTGCGATAAAAAAAAAGGTTCAAAATTTCTCCGATGGATGGCGCTGTTAGGGTTTACATTGTTGCCGAGATATGCTAATTAGTAAGGTACGACATGCGCATTGCAGACATATCAGTGTAAAAAAGGTAGAGAGAAAAATATCGTTTGTTTTTACAACATGCTATTTTTTGCTTCCAACTAGGAGCGGAACAAGGTGGAGGACATATGAAACAACTTATGCATTAATCATCTGTAGAGTATTTTGTTTTTTTTTTTTTTTTTTTTTTTGTTTTTTTTTCGCTCGGCACAATTATTGCTTTTTCTGTAACACGCAGATTTGTCGATTAAATTATAAATTTTTCGTAAACCGAAAAAATTGTTTGCTTCTGTTTTTCAACTATACTTGCTCGCAACTTAAGTTGACAGTGACGTTGCGGCTTTGCGGATGAAAAACCAAGTTAACAGATACAACGTCACACCTACTAGCTACCTACCTTACCTGCTTCGCGAAAAAGAGGAGAGTGCTACTTGTCTATGAGCTGCTATTGCATGGTGCGTTTGATTCAAATGGATAATGGTGCGCACTACGTCGCTCGCAAAATTGAAAATATTTAACGATTGACAGAAACTATGACTAAATAAAAAAATTTTGAAAAAAAAATAGAACCGACTTCAAAATTGCTCTAAAAAGTGAAAAATAATTTTATTCTTTAAACACCATCGAAAATACTTTTAAACATAATTTTTGAAATTGGCGCAAAAACGATCGATAAAATCATTCACAGCCATAACTCAACTACAAGTATAAATTTAACCAGGTCCAGTTTCTTCACTACCACATGCATATTTGAGTAACGATATAAATGTTTCTTTCCTAACTTTGGATGATTTTTTGATAAAAATATGAACGAAGCATGGTTACACTGGATTTTACTTTTTGTTTTTGCGCCAACTTCAAAAACTATGTTTAAAAGTATTATCGATGGTGTTTAAAGAATAAAATTATTTTTCACTTTTTAGAGCAATTTTAAAGTCGGTTCTATTTTTTTTTTTTTCAAATTTTTTTTATTTCATTCTTTTTAGTGTTAATGTAGATATTTCAGTAAAAGTAAGAAGTTACCTTGTAAGAAGTTCGGCTCTATATCACTGTATTGCTTTAGAAAAGCCTTTATTCAAAATTATCATTACAATTACTATTAATGTTATATGGCACCGAACTTTTATAACAATGAGTTTCATATTGTCGCGCAGATGAAGATAGCGAAGACAATGTGAAAGCCAAATGAAGCGAATACTCGTTAGTCTCAACTCGAGATCTTTATTCAGAACCACGAATGAACGTTACATCTCCTTATATACAACTTGAGAAAGTGTTGGAACTTTCCAGACTTGGAAAGATACAGAAATTAATAGAACATTCGAGAAAATACGGGAAACAGTAGAAACGAAATTTTAGTAAAATTCACTGTGTCCTAGTCGGGATTTGAACCCGGGTCGCTCGTGTGGAAGGCGAAAATTCTACCACTGAGCCACCGTTATCCATGGATGAAAAGTGCGAACTTCGCTACAATATCATTTTAGTCATTTAATAGGGAAATTGCATAAAATTTACTGTTTTTTGCCCATAACTTTTTTTCTAAAGGACAAATACGGTCAAACAAAGTAATGGGACCTAAGTTGAGCCATCCCCTATCCATTAAAAAAAGAATCATCAAAATCGGTTCACTAGGTGAGACGCTATGAGTGGACAAACAAAAAAAAAAAAAACATACATACGGTATGAACTGATAACCGCCTCCTTTTTGAAGTCAGTTAAAAAGGTTACGTATGCGTGAGTTTAAATAACTAATCCGATTTTTAAAGCAAAGAGCGTAATTTCACCCGAATATTGAACAAGGAGCTAGGAGCTTTTTCCTTTTCTTGGTCTCAGCTTATTTCTCTATTGTCAAGTAAGTTTGGAGAAGAAAGCGTTGCCTATCAACCAGTTGACTGATGGTGTTCTTCGTTGTCTTCACAAGAGGCAAGTTAAGTTGAATCAACTTTTCTTCCAATATGCCTAACTTATTCAGGCAGCTGTTCCACATCGCAGTTAAAACTGAACCGGGTTGACTTAACTAGTTACTTCGTGCGTAGAACGAACGCTTGGATATTCCTGATGAGGTGAATCAACTGAAACGTTATTCGACTTACCAATATGAAAATGGTAGCGCCACATGTACCTGATGAGTTGACAGTTGCGCAAAGGATGTCCGGAGCTTTCTTCTCTGTTTTTATGCCTGATGTGCCTGATGAGTTGAAAGTCGTGTGAAGGATGTCGGGTAGTTTCTTCACTGTCTTTATTGGTTAAATGCCATGATCATCGCGCGTTCGAAAGTTGATTCAACTAAATGGCCTCGTGTAAAGGAGGCCTGAGTTATCATTGGAATGTTTCTAACTTCAGCAGCTACTGCACATCTGCTGTTTATACGCACTACTGCTTTGGTAAGATTTCGTTGCATTGGATTTTGCATTTATTTTATTCTTTCAGGCTTAAATATTATACGCTTTTACAGACGGCCCTTAGAAAAACGTTTAAACGGTGCTCCATTGTAACGGAACTTTCCTATAGAAATATTGGAAATTAAATGTAACAAGAACTTAAGCAGTCCCGTTAATATCTGAGATACACGGGTTCTATTCTAACACTAAACTAAACTAAAAATAAAAAATTATCTCGAAATATAATCCAAAACGACAAGAACACTAGATTCACTGCGAGATATGCCGAAAAATTTATATGAACTTAATAGTGTGTTGAAAAAATACGGCCAACTTTTCATGCTGGTATAATAGAGACGGTGCCCGTTGGAAGGTTAAAATCATTTTCTTTCTGTTTTTTCCTCAAAATAACGTACACAAAGGGCCATTATATTTGTTTGATCATATAATGATTCAATTAAACACTAGCTGATGCATGCAAAGCATTCGTGCTCAAAATTTATGGCCCTGCTGTAAAAATATCATGGAAAAACACTCTATGTCAACAGTCAAATATTCGCTTGGTAGAGAAATACCGCATTCAATAACTGACAAACTAGATTGCGATAATGACTTAAAAAATGCATAGTCGGTCGAATTTCAGTATTTAATGAAGACTGCATCAAGAAGTCGAAAAGTGAAGAGTTCTCCCGCTGCATTAGTTTTAACGAATAAGATCTTATAGGCAAAATGCATACTTTAAAAACGCTATAACGGCAGGTCACTCGAACAGAGGCTGGACCCCAGGATCATTCGGTTGGAAGCTGGAACGCTGTACTGGATGAGCTACCTGGTTCTCACTTCTGACAGTCCAAGAAAGGAATTTGTTTTCAATTAAAGGATCTTTTCTTGGATGATTTTTAATCTTAAATTAAGAAGAAGCGGTACATTTTTAGACCGTGGGTCTATTTTTAATCATTAGCCGGCACGATAAGATTTAAAATGAGAGGTATTCCATGGAAATTGATAAAAGAATAATGAAGAACTAGTTGACAGACAGAAAAACAGGCTAAAGAAATAATACAAAATATTGGATTAAAATAAAACTACATTTAGAATGCGTTATGAAAAAAAAAAAGTAGCACAAAAGAGCAGGGCCTCAGAAGAGATTCAAGGCGGGCGCATTGTCAGTTATGTCACCGGGCCCCTCCCGCCCCCAAGAAAAGAAAAAGAAAGGGGGAAAAGAAGAAAAAAGTGAGAAAAAGGAAAGAAAAAGGGGAAAAGGAGAAAAAAGGGGGGGAAGGAATCAAAACTGCTAACTAGAAAACAATTAACTCTACTTAAAGTACCACAACAGAAAAAAACAAAAGAGAAATCTTTATTTAATCTTTGCGTTTTCTCTTATTCGAAATATCGTTCCCTCCCCATTTTTTTCTTTCTCCCTTTCTTTTTTTTTCTTTCCTTCTTTTCTTTCTTTTTTTTTTTGTGTCAGTTTCGCAGGTTCCCTAGTTTCCGACTAGGCTGGCATTGCCTCTCGTCGGATCTGCAAAAGAATTACTGAGAAAAACAAAACAAAAACAAAAAAAAATCTTTTTCATTGAAACTGAAACATAAAATGAACATCACCCTTTGCTAAAGCTGGCATAGAGGAATGAAGAACTATTAATTTTAAATCCACAAAAGACATACACAGCCGCTGTATATTTTCTTTTCATTCGTTCTAAAGAATCATATCAAGATGTCACTTTGACTAAAAGAAGCCTAAAAAATGAAATATTACTCTGATTTCCTTGCTCTACAATATTTTTTCCCCAAAATACATTTGAACAGTTGTTTTGACGGAAGTCTTTTAAGTGCGTGATGGCTTTTCGGGCTATTTTCAAGAAAGGATTTTATGAGACACGGCACTGATATGACATTGTGTTTTGCTTTAAGGAAAATCCCATCTATTTGTGATACCTTAAACCCATCAAGATTTAAAAAAGAAAGTTTTTAAAAAACAACTTTTGTTGTATCTTATAATAAACTTCGACTGTTATCATTTTTAATTGATTTATGTCACATCACAACGAGCATTAAATGCAATATTGAGAAAATATGTAAAACCTTCATAAAAGACATTATTTTGATTTTTAACCTCCAACACACAAAGAAAGAGGGTAGCAAGTTTGACGTGTATGTGTGTGTGTCTTTGGCACTCTAGCGTCGAAACGGATGGACCGATTTTGAAAAAAAAAAAAAAAGTTCAAAATTAGAGTTGAAAGAGTTCTTAGCTAGGTTGCGTCTTCGAATGACATTACTTAACGAAGATATTAATAAAAAAACTCTAAAAGGTTTTTCGGGATTTTTACAGTGAAAATATATTTAAAAATTTTAATATTTAGCATCAAAATAAAGAGTATTTTTTCTGCGTCTGATAGAATGTGTTCAGAACTTCCATGTCATATAGAATTCAAATTATAACGCTTTTTAAAGCAGATTTTAAATACGGCTATGCCTTGATTCACGCAATTGGTAACCAAATTTATTGTTGGCCGAAAAGGAAATTAAAAGCAATGATTTAAAAGTTTTATTTGTTGCAAGATTCTGTTTGTTAACTAATAAAATACTTGTAATTGATTTTAGTATAAGGTTTTTCCACAAGGTTTTACAATTTTCCCGCTTGATTCTACATTTGCGTTGCAGTCGGTTTATTTTTTTTTTATTTTTTTTTTTAATTTTTAATTTTATTGATTATTTTAACGTCATAATTCTATGCCTCAGAGTCAGACCAGCGAAAATCACATAATTGCTACTTTGTAGGAAAGCGGAAAAACGATCTCTTGTTGCATACAAAGGATTGGGCTCGCGCTGTTTTAACTGGTAAATTATTACAAAGATTTTTTTTTTTTATTTTAGGATTATATTCATATGGCTCGATGCAGAATAAAATTTTACATACAATATACTAATAAACAGAAAATTGTAATTTTTGGATTTACTTCAGTCTGGCTCTGACGTACAGAACTAACAATGTATGAAATATGTGTGTTTGTGTGTCTGTCTGCGTGGGGATGTGTGTATGCGGATGTGTGTGTGAATGGGTGTGTATAGGAGGTGCATATTTTTTGTTTCTTTTTTAGTAACTATGCGTGTTTATAATGTTGTTGAATTTAAATTTACATTTAAGTGCAAATGTTTTAATTTTTTTCTCTTTTTGAGTTACGTTGAAAACATGTTAAGCGGAACAAGTGATTGTATCTACAAGGCCAGATTCATTTAATGTTTTTTGTTTTAATTTTACTTTTAACAAATCGGACTCAATAGATTTGGGTGTTTTTTTTTTTTTAACGTATAAAGAAAAATTAAGTTTTTGAGCCGGAGTTTAAACATACTATTGATTTCAAAAGCAAAGAACAAAAAATGAAAACATATAATCTTCTAATATCTTTTCTTTCCTTAACTAGAAATTTTGAAACTAAGTTTGATCACGTTTAATCACCTCAGCGCTTCAAGAAAAACGCAAGAGCTTTAAAATTGTGATCAAAGTAAAACACTTATTTGATTTTTTTTAAAACGTTTTTTATGTATAAATTACTGCATGAAAATTTGGCCTTTGAAGATCAATATTTATCTTTGAGGTTTTTCAGTCAACTGCTTAAAACAAAGAAACATTTTTAAAGGAAGATTTTTCCAGCTTTTACTTCTTTCTATAACTGAATTACCATATCTTACCTTTTCTTTAAAGGTTCGGTTAATAATTTTATAAAAGTAATTTTTTGATGTGCAATTACTAAAAAGTTTCTGGGCGTCGTCGAGAAAGTTTCTACTGAATGCTATTTTTCAAGTCAGATGTTTTGAAAAAAACAGAACTAAATAACATGCAAAAGTATTGACGCAGACCTTAAAAGTTAATTAAGACCTTTATACCTAAGGCCGCGCATTTTTTTTTTTATTCTATTCATCAGTCAAAGAAAAAAAAGAGGAAAAGCATTTAAGGCGGCTTAATGCATCGTGCGCTGAAAAACCCTAAGTGCAAAAAAAAAATAATAATAATTAAATTATTTTACAGAGGCCAAACATAAGCACCTACGCCGTTAGTTAACGAGCACTCTAGTACTTTTTAACAATGTCCACATATTGAGATAACACAACACAATTTTCTAAATGTTCAAAAGACATTGGTTGTTTGGAGTCGCACAATGAACATTCTGGGAATTCACAGGGGCAGTGTGTGTCGGTCGGACTGCCCCCCCCCCCCTCCAGTTACTTTTGAAGGAATAGTCTGATTTCAGATTTTTTTTTCTCTAGAGACATTTGGCAACAAAAAAGGAAGGAAATGCGAAGTTTTTTTTTTTTTTTTTGCTTACCTGAAAAAATAGTAGCAGACGATTTATTTTTGATAAACATAGCTTATTTAAATGTATTTTTAATAATGTTATTGTTGTTTAAATTTTATCTATAAAGATTTTTTAAAAATTAAAAAAATAGAAACGAAATCGGAAGTGATGTTTTTTTTATCTTAAAAACCAAGCTGCAAATGGTTTTGTTTTTGATTAAAAAAAATTAGGTAATTTGAAGACCTATTATTTTTTATTTAATATTTTGCAAATGACCAAACAAGTTTTTTGATATGAAAGCTAATATATTGGCTGCCTAAAATGTTTAAAAGGTGTATTTGTCGACTGCGCTAATTGAGAAAATTACCCTAGATAATCAATATTTGTGTACTGGAACGTAGACACGTTTAGTTCTAGACGAAAGTTCTCGTTAATTACTCAAGAATAGAGCCAGTGGCTTATTGATAAGTGAAATGACCATGCACACATTGAAATGCAGATCATTTTTCCATTGCGATAAGTATAGGGGAAGGTTGCTGTCTATGAACCGGTTCCATGACTAGACCGCAAAGATATGTCCCAGCCTTTGTCTGAAAACAGGCTACTGTAGAGTCGTCAAGTAGCTAAAATTACTTCATCATATTTTTAATCAGTCAGATAAGATTTCTTCCATTATATTACTAATTATTGAGATTTTCGATTAGTTATAACATGCTTTGTATATCACTGATCAATAAACGTGAACATTGACTTAAAAGAGTGCATTTTCAAGTACAATTCCCCATACTTCATGTTTCATCATGATTTGTCATAGCAGTAACACCTATAAGAGTATTCAAAATTACGCAGTTGCTATCATTGGACCGCTACGTGTTTTTACGAATGGACCACCTGACAAAGTGGTTCATGGAAAATCACAAATATTGTTATAACTTCAGCTCAATTACCTTTGAAAATGCTCACTTGTTTTAAAATAAATATGATATTAATGAAAAAAGTTTCTCAGTAATTCATTAAAACGCTTTTATTTTATTATAATTTCACCTAAACTTTTTATATAAAATTGATTAAAAATTTAAAACATAATAATACAGTTTCAAATACTTTTGCTGTTGAAGAAAAATTAAAAAATTAGGGAAATTGAGCCATTGGACAAGCGAGAGCATGTAACGGGCTACAGTAGCCAACAGAAATGGTGGCATGGGCCTAAACGAAGTCTCCCGACAATATAGAGTCCTGAAAGCAACTTTAAGCAGTCGCAATGAAGATAAAAACCAGTTTATTGTTGCCTTAGTGCCTTAGTCACTTATTAGAAATTTAGGAGATAAGCCCTCCGACACATGAATGTAATTAGTGAATCATATTTTAAAACTAGACAAGATGTTTTTGGAATAACTTCGGAAAAATTGGGGGAATCGGTTTTTCAAGAGGCTGAGAAAAATAACGTGTCCCACAGATTTATTTAAGACAAAAAGTATGTTCGAACTATATTCTCTGGTAAGTTGAGACTTTTGTTTCTTGTTTCAGTAATAAAATGGTCAATAGGTTCTTTGACATTTTAGAGAATAAGTACAATCTTGCGTGGAGCAAAAATTTTCAAAATGGATTTAACAAAACTCCCTACAGTTCAAAAGAGGTTACTAAGATATTAGCTAAGCGCAGTGTTGCACAGATTGGGAAAATATCAAGTGGTGTGATGATAACAGCTGTGTGTTGTGTGAGTGGTGTTTTTTTTATGTTGATTTTATCCGAAAATAAAATATTTTAGAAAATAAATTGCTTTTCTATAACTTATTGCTATTTGTGGTGTTTATTAATCACCTATTATACATATTTAAAAGTTACACTTTGATTTTTTATTACATCGATGGAAACTCGATGATACATCCACAGCAACCGGTCACCATGAATGGACCACATGCTAAAATATTTGTTTTTAATTTTCATTCTTTAATGTGTATATTTATCATGAAAGTGAATATTATTATTAAAAGAGAAATATACTGAGAAATTGTTCCTATAATTAACGTAAAATTTGAGTTGGATTTCCTTTCTAAACGAGATGATGTGTGCATCACATGACTTCCGTTTACTCCAATTTAATATCATTTCCCCATTACTGGCAATTTTAAGGTGATTCAATAATTTACTCTCTAAATATCACCAACAGTGGCCAAATTAAAACAAATTAAGAAAAACAAACGCCAACTTTGCCGCCAAATTGACAACAAAACTTGGCGACCAAAAGACTGGCGATATATTGCCAAGTGTCCGCCAAATTATAACAACACTTGAGTTTACATCGAAATTAACAATTAATAACCGCTAAATTGATAACATTTGCTCGCGGTGAAAAATCATTAAAGGGAGATATCTTGCCAGAAAAGACAACCACGCGCTCAGATTCAAGATGGATTTCATCACTTGTAACGTGACACGATGAAACGTTTTGGTTCAAAAATCTGACATTTTAAAAAATTCATTAAAATTAAATTTTGGGAAAATGAAATTTTTTTCTTGGTCAATGTCATTTTTTAAAATTTGTTCTACCAGTTTTAAGACTAAAAGTAGTACTTTTGACTGAAAAAACACCCCTATTATTATTTAAGTGAATTTCTACAAATTTGATCCGGATAAGCTGGATATTCGGATAAACGGGGCCTGATAAACGAGGTTCTACTGTTTCGCAAGAGTGAGATATATACGTACATATTCGTATCGCTATTATAAGCTTTCACGCAACAATGGGATTGTTTACACCAGTCAAAAGTGCTACTTTAGTCACTGAAATTGGTAGAATGAACAAGAAAAAAACATGGAGCAAAGAAAATCTTTCATTTTCAAAACGTTTAATTTTTACCTTTTTTTTTATGTCCGATTTTTCAAACAAGGCGTGGTCTTTATGACGTCACAAGTGACGAACTTTGGCGCGCACTGGAACTGACACGCTAAATGCTAACGCTTGCTGCATACCGCGTTTCCAGTTCATAATATTTCAGAAGCGAATGAAATATAATGTTCTACACTTGCTATTAACCATAACGTTGCCAGTCCCTGTGAGTAAAGATACGAATTAAATATTGCGCTCTGCGCTAGCAGCGTCAGTAAATAGCATTTCATCCCTTGTGATGTGTAGAAGTGTATAGAAAGAAATTGGATCTGCGCACCGAATATTTTTTTTTTTTTTTAAATATTCAACTTTGCGAAAATATCTGGAAAATGGTCAAAAATATGTTTTTAAGCATTCTCTGTCAGAAAAAAAAAAACTTCTAAAATTTCGGAAACGATCCCATTATGTGTTTGAAGTAGAGTGCCTGTGTATAGCGTAATGTATAGGGCACTGGGATTTGGATTAGGTGAGTTCCGAGTTAGGACCCAATACCGAGAATTACCACCCGGCCCATGAGAGGTGCGTGCTTGTAAAATCCGTGTGTCCGAAAGTCAGTCTTAGCAGAAACCATGGGTGCATTGTTTCAAGATTTTTTTGCTTTCCCATCAGAACTATGCCCTAATTGTGGGGACTGTGCTGACATCTATCGAGGTTTAGTTGAACTTCTCTCCATTTTGGGAAACTCACTCTCACAAAAGCCTTTCTCTCCCGCCTTAGTGCTTTCATTTCTAAGTGGCATTAATAACAACAAGAATCAAGTTGTACGCATATTAACTGTCATTTGGTACGTAAAGAATTACAGGAAAATATCTGTCAATAAATAATAAAATACGTAAGGCTAGATACATGCTCATAGTAGCATGTAGCCAATGTAAACCAAATTGTATGCTCCGCTCTACTTTTACCTCATTATAATCTTAGTGGAGTTGTGGAGCTAAAAAAAACTACTAAAAAAATGTTTATCCATTTATCATCTATCTAATTAGTTAAATTTTATGTAATGTTCAGAAAGATTAAAATGAATAGATAGTATGGTCAACTCTAAAACTTTTCATATTGTTTATAATATCTTTTAAATAAAATTAATAAAGAACTATGTTTAAAGTGTCCTGTAGTTACATTTTTGAGTCTATAAAGCAGAGAGTTACTTTTCTTTTAACTATTTTATAAAAGGTAAACTATTATCTTTATATTCAAAGGAAAATGTAACTCCACTCGAAAATCTTTCAGACATTCATCTTTTTAACTTCACTTTATATACGCCCTCAAATTAAAATTCAAACCTGATTTTCAAAAGAGAATCCATATTTTTGGTTTTCATAAAACATACGAGTAACACTCAAGTAACTACTTGAAAAATTACATAAAACGCTAAGAATCATTAAATAAACGTCTCAGGGGTGATTTATTATTACCACCATTTTTGTTTTAAGGGCCGAAACACTTTTGAGAAATTAACTAAAAGTTGAAGTATGAAACAAGAAGGAAAAAAACGTTTTGATGTAAGAACTTAAGAATATTTCACGTGAGCTAAATCAAGTAACTCTTCATTTTTCCCAAATGAGGATTTCAATGAGGTTTTCTTTGAAGTTTTATTTGGTTATAAAATGCAAAAGATTATTTATTCTTATTAAGAGAGCGTGCTACGAACGAAGGAAATTGAAAGATAAATAAAACTCACGTTTAAAGTTTTTTTTTTTCCTTTTTTACTAGCAAATAACATTATGTATTCAATGATTTTGTCAAAGTAAGAATTTTCAAATTCAAGTTAGAAAGATTTTTTTTTTAATTTCGTTAAGGCCATGCGTAAAATCTCTCATTCAGTAGATTTAAAGAAATATCTTTTAGGGAAAAAAACGAATAATTATCATTTACACAGATGAACTGACTCTAAAAGACGCAATACCATAAACTTTCATGAAAGCTTTATAATGTTTGAACGAATGTACGTTCGGTAGTTGATTTTAAAGTTTCAAATATGAACCTATGTTACTAAAGAAAATGCACAAGCTACGTTGCTAGGCAATTTAGTAAATTTGTTTGTTTGCATTAGACCTATTTCAGCGCAATAAGAGCTAGTGTATTCTAATTGAAATAATCTCTAAAGATAAAAATGCCAAACTTGTAACTGTGCAGTTACAGCTTTCGTTTTTTATTGCTGAAAGAAACCATGGCAGTTAAGGAAAAATAGTATTTACTTGATTTTTAGCTGACTTTCCGTCAAAATTAATTTAATAATATGAAGAACCCTTTCTATTTAGCAAATGACAATTTTGGTAAATAACTAAATCTTTTCTTCAAATTATGAATCCAAATTTAAAAATTTTAAGATCACCCATATTTTTCACCTTTCACTGTAAAAAAATTCAGAAACATTACTGACTATTTCCGTGTAACCTTTTGGGATTTAAATGGTTTTTATCCACTTCTTGGAAATATCACGTATCAAGGACAAAAAGTTTCCTGAATTGTTACAAGTTGCACGAATGCAGACTTCTCTCTATTGTAAAAAATATTTTTAGCTCCCAGTTTAAAGATTAATTGAGAGTATTTATAAGATGTATCGGCTTCCGTTCGTCTACGGCTCGTCCATGCTGATTAAACTCCCAAAGGGAGCGAATAAGTATGGACTACCCGGCTTTGCCAGAATTGCAAGTGAGATGCTTGATACTTACTTGCAATTCTAGCTTAAATACGGCCATGCTTGCAGTACTGCTTTTGGCACTGTCTTGATAAATCAGGAAGGTGTCAAGTTGTAATATTATCCCTACCAAAGATATGTTTGAACTTCCAAGAGACACAAAGGCTTTAAACGGAAAGATTTCTGGATTTTTCAGGAAGGTTACTGAATTTTAGCGGAAAACTTTCCTGGTTTTTTCGAGATATGTTACTGGCAGAAAGTGGGCACATCAGCTGCCTATTATTTTCCAGGAACGTCTCTGAATCGTTTTTACAGTGTTCCATAAAAATCCGCAAAACAAAGTTCGCAGTCGAAATAATGAAATGGTAATAAAGGTTAAACGAAACATTAAAAAAAAAACGAAAATTGCTTGAACTTTAGCTACGCATAAATAACCACTTGAGTATTTATCCCTTGATTTATGTGTACTGACTTCAATGTCGGTACACGGGTATATCAAATACCGATATTTCGAGTTTTTTTTTTTTTTTCAATTTTTCAGTACCGGTATTGACTGAGGACCGGTATTTTGGTAATAGTTTAGATTAATCCAGAAAGAGTAGCTTCAACTGCAGGAAAATTGTTCATTGATGTGTGTTCCAGGCTTGGTAACAATTCAATCGACAATAATTTAGTTTTTCATAATGCTTGTTCCATTATTTTATATTCGTTTACAATAAATTTTCATAACAAACGCACGTTTTGAATAAAATTATGAAATATGGCAGTGACTGTTTTTAAGTTAAATATATATTTTTAAGCTGAAAAGTAAGATAAAAAATAACAACGTCAAAAAGCATAAATTGCAGATTACTGCAGACACGTGTTTCGGTGTTACAAGGAACGCCTTTTTCAATGCAAAAGAAATGAGCTTATGGATGAAAAGACATCAAAGGTTTTTTAGGATGTCTTTTACTCCAAGAGCTCATTTCTTTGACATTGAAAAAGGCGTTCCTTGTAATGCCGTAACACGTGACTGCAGTAATCTGCAATTTATGCTTTTTGACGTTGTTATTTCTTACTTCAAGTATGTTTTTGTTTCTTTTTTGAGAAATTAACAATACCGGTATTAAAACCGATGTTCTTGTATTACATTTTTGAAAAATACCGAATTCTGGTAGTGCATTTTGGGTCCGGTATTTAATCACTATTCATGAACATTTTAATAATTGAACCAGAGGCTATCGCATCTACTCGCGATTGCTCACCAACCCCAAGGACTGCAAAGAGTTCAACTCAGATCACTTCTCGATCCGAATTCGCTGTTCTTGTTCACCACATTATATCCACAACCCAACAGATGCGAGTTCAATAATGTACTCCTAACTAGAAATTCGCCCGTCAAAAGGTATGACGGGTGAAAACTGCTAACACATTCAATGTAAAAATGATTTAGAAACGTTCCTGGAAAGTAATGGGCAGCTGATGTGCCCAATTTCTGCCAGTAACATATCTTGGAAACATCAGGAACGCTTTCCGCTAAAAGCCACTAACCTTCCTGAAATTATCTCGAAACCTCCTTAAAAATCCAGAAAGCTTCCCGTTTAAACTCAGTGATGCCTGTAGAAATGTAGAGTAAAATTTGGAAGGTATAATATAATTGCTAGGCCTTTTCCTGATTTATTACGAAAGTTCCATAAGCAGTACTGCAAACACGGCCAAAGCTAAGCCAGAATTGCATTAAGATATCGAGAATTTTACTCGTCTGCAACTCTTGCTAAGCAGCGTAGTCCATACTTATTCGTTCCCTTTGGAAACTTAATCAGCATAGACGGGCCGTAAGAAATGTGATGCCGATTCACTTTATAAATACGCAAAGTTAATCTTTAAACTGGGAGCTAGAAATATTTTTTATATCAGTGAGAAGTGTGCATTCGTGCAATTTGTAGCAATTCAGGAAACTTTTTTGACAATGATACTTGATTTTTCCAGGAAGTGGATCGAAACCATTGAAATCCCCACACGTTACACAGAAATACTCAGTAATGTTTCGGAATTTTTTTTAGTGTTTGAACGAAGCAATTATCTGTTTGGTGATATTTTTAAAGTTGAAATTTTAACTTCAACTCCAGTGGATTAAACCTAAACTCCAGTAGATAGCGTTCATTGTTGACCCCTTTTTTGTTTCTTTATTCTCCTAAAAGGATAGTCTTACCAGTAAAACAGTCAAGATACCGGATCCGTTTCCACCTTGTCAAAATAAAGCATTTCTTTGCATGTCAAACATTACCAAAAAATTTTATCAAATTTTCATGCCGTGGAGCGAGTTCATTATTGATGATGTCAGAAGCGTTACTCGGTCATTCGCTATTATGTATATATGAGGATAACAATGTCTAGGAGCTAAATATTTTCAGCTCTGCCATTCTTGCCGGAACAAAACGATAATTGTACAAAAGTGCCATTGAACCAAAATCTCAAGAATCAAAAATCTTCCATCTCATTGAGACCCTAGACACTCTTCAAGTGATTTTGTTGAACAAATGAAAAATTATCATGCCACAAATTTGTGTAACAGTGCTGCCCTAGTATCTGTATGTGTGTGTTTATGTATTTCTGTAGACTATGTACAATTGAAGCTATCCCTCTAATTTTGTATAAAGTTGGTACTAGTCTCGAAAGCACAAAATCAATCAAAACATGTTAATTAAGTGTTTCCGTATAATTTACGTGTTTTCCTCTTTAAAACGTGCAGCAACAAATATTTTGTGAAGCAATCATGTGTTTCTACACTGTAAAAAAATTCCGAAACGTTACTGGTTATTTCCGTGGAACGTTTCGTGATTTCAGAGGTTTTCACCTATTTCCGCAAAAAATCAAGTATCTTCGCAAAAAAGTTTCCTGAATTCCTAAAAGATGCACGAATGCAGACCTTGCACTGGTGTGAAAAATATTTTTTGCTACCAGTTTAAATATTGACGGAGCGTGTTTATTAAGTGTATCGGCTTTAGATTGTCTATGGCTCGTCCGGATTGACTAACTTCCAATGGGAGCAAATAAGTCATTGGATAGCTACAGCTTTGCGAGGCAGGAATTGCAGGCAAGGAATATGCTTGGTTCTCGCTTGCAATTTTCGCGTACCTTGGCCGTGGGTGCTCTAATATTTGTGGAGCTTTCTTGGTAAATCAGGAAGGTTTTAATCAAATAAATTAAACCTATTTATTTTTTCCAGAAGGTTCACGACTGGCTGTAATAGGGGAGATTTCTTAATATTTCAGAAAGGTTACTGACTCTCATCGGAAAACGTTCCTGGTTTTTGTAAGATATGTTACTGGCAGAAATTGGGCACATCAGCTGCCTATTATTTTCCAGGAACGTTTCTGAATCGTTTTTACAGTGTATAACCTACAATGCAGTGCTATATTATTTTGAACTTAATCCTCATAATAACACAGTAATTTTTATTTTCAGTTTTCGCATCATTTGGCTGTTAATAATAACACATATGTGTAATATTTAAGATATAGAAAGATTATTTTATACTTAATAGGAAAAAATAGCTTATAACCTTAACCAAATTTTGTTCATTTAACACACTGTGATAATTTACAGCACATTACACCCAAACTTGTTTTTGTGCAGTGAATAGAGACCGCATTAAAAAAAATCACAAAAAAATTGTTCAAAACTTCATGAGGAGCTAAAAAAAGGTGTTTTCGCAACACGATTAAAAAATATTTTTTTATACGATGGATAAGGGCAGCTTGAAAAAAGTCTCACACAAAAATAACACAAAAATCTAAAAAAATAACGAGCAATTGCTTATCTTTACATAGTATAATATGAAGTCTCTAAAAAGCGTCTGTGTGTTTGAACTCACAAAACTCGAAAATTACCTGCCAAATTTCGTCGAAAGTTTCCCTGTTTTTTTTTTTTTTTTTTTAATTCCAATTTAAGCCCATTTTTACATAAATTCCCGAATATGGGGGTGAAAAATTACTTGCGCATACATTAATATTACATATCGTTAGAAAGGGTAGAATTTTCCGCGTTCTACGCAATTTGTTTCAATTCTTTAACTTAACGACTTCGGGAGTTATTTGCGTTTTTAACTCGATCTTTTTTAGGTTTAGTTGAAATTTAGGCACTACTTCCTTCATTAAATCTATCAATAAAAAATGAAGGAATCGTTCCACATTTTTTTTTTCCGGCACCATTAGAAAAAATGTTATTTTTCACTCCAGATCCATCTCGATCTGTGGTCCAAAAACTAAGCTTCTATCTCGAAAGAAAAAAAGGTTACAACCCTTTTTAAATCAAGTTCAAAAAGTCTCATTTCCATTCAAATTGTTAACCATTTTCTTTCGCATTTTAATTCTTTAAACTTATTTTATCTTGTGTTTCCATGGTTACGCTTTTTAAATCCATCTCTTGTAATTTAATTTCTTAATTTTTTTTAAATATCTGTCGTCATTGCTTAGAAGAGAAATTTTGCATGATGTTTTTTTTTATTTATTTATTTAAGCCTGATTGTTGAATATACGTCACTTGACCCAACTTTTATTTTCAAGGTAGATTAGGCAAAGATGGGCAACGCCGCTAGTAATTAAAACAAATCAAAGAAAACCAAGTGATGATAATTTTGCCGAATAATCGGACAAAATTTCCCGAATAAGGATTTTTCTGGGAGGTCACAGTGAATTTTCATCGAGGTGCCCCTATCGTCACTTGAAGCTACTACTTCGCTCTCGTTTCATAAAAAAAACTTCGTCAATTGAGTCCCAGTCTGATTAAAATTTTCATATACCGCACAAAAAAAAATATCGTGCAAAAAAGATGGCACAAAAACAGGTTTGGGTGTATTTAACTCTATTTTACAATGCACTAATTCTCACAAACAGAAAACAACTGAACTCCTCATTTGAAAACATTAAAATATCTATACTCTTATTTTGGTACTTTATAAAATATGTAAGTCCAACATCATTTTCTTAAAGTTCAACCAAATGAGTAAATCATAAGTAATACATTTTGTGAAAAATACAAAAGCAATTTATTTGTATTTTTGCCTTTCATGTCACTAATGGTCTTCCAAGAAAATATTGCACCCCTTATCGCAGACGATTGTTAAAGCGAACATGAACATTTGAATACCATATCTCCGTGTTTAATCTAGGAATTGCTATTTCTATCTTTGAAAGAAATGAAAAACGTTTAAATAATTGCGTTTCGCACTTCTCCAAGTATTCAATGCTATTATGCGAATCTTAAATCTAAGAAAAGAAATCTTGCTCGCCATATATTTGAATTCTTTATTTTAAATCGCATCTTCTGAGTGCTTTGAAATCATTTCGTGGTTTGAACTTAATAACGGAGAGAACTTTTAATGAAGTGCAACTTAGCCTCAGAGATTGGGGCAATTACTTAAATTCACTGACAATAATATGGAGCGAATTTTGTATTTCTGTGATTAGAGTAATATCCAAAAAAAAAAAGAGAACTGATGACATATCTATGAGATTTGATAACATAAATCAACAAAAATGGATTGCAGGCAATTAATTTTATATGAAACCTCAAACTAAACTTCAACATAAGAACCCATTAACGTTAACGATACTTAAAAATGCTTTCTTCCTAAACTATTTTGTTAATGCCTGCGCGTTGAAACTTAAAGTGCATTTGTAATATTAATGCATTATCCTAGATTAACACTCATCTGAGTTTTAGAAACACTGATAAGATCGCGACTATTTTAGTTTGGTTTGTTCATTCGTGATAAGGCAATTAAAGTTTTTTTGCGTGAACATATGGAATGTATTGTTTAGAAGTTTAATCTTAATGTAATGACATTATAGTACACTTAAAAATACCCACAACTATGATTTAAAATACTACAGCAACTGTAAGTTACTTTGATGAATTACCAAATTCTAAGACAAGAAAAAAACCCATTGTTAAGTTTTAATATTGAAGGAGATAACATTTTCCTTGGAAAAAGTTTTGCTAAGAACATTTTATTTCCATGCATTTACTAATTATAGCGTTTTTTTCTTTTTTTTAAACGTTCAATTCAATATACGCAAGAATGTTTTCTTCACTTAAAGAAAGAGACTTGTGATTTTTTACTGAAAGCGAAGTTTTTTCTTTAAATCGTCGCTCAGAGCAACAGTAAAATATCTAATCCTAGAAATAACACTAAGATATCTTACTGTTGCTCTGAGGTGACGATATGGTATTACAGCTCAACCAGAAAATAACGAAACACTCACACATATATATCATTTCCCGATAAACTTGATTCAAAAAATAGTATACATTTTTATGACTTCAATTTTACTTTTCAACTACATCCGTGTTTACCAGCCCTTTGATCAAATTTTCTTTAATCTGAAGTTTTGAAGAAAACTCAGAAAGAACAACACATAAATTACTGATAAAAAGGCATACATGCATTATTCGTTTACTTCTAGACTCTTGTATACTAAAATTTAGTTTCGCAAAAGCTTCATAACTTAGAGTTCGGTAAAACTTTAGAGCATTTTTTGAATTTAAACTTTTTATGCAAGGGCTTCGGCACTCTGATCGGCAAACTTTGGTTTGATGGAATGACGTAGTTGTTTTGGGAGGACGAGAAGTCGCACATGCGCTCTTATTGCTTCCTTTCTTTCTCGTTCCGTGGTTGTGTGTACTGCGTTCAATATAGTTGCAGGGTACCAACAGAGCATACGTTGAAATACTTGTGTATACCCAAAGCAGTTCGAGTACACTGTAAAAATGATTCAAAAAGTTTCTGAAAAATAAAGGGAAGCTGATGTGCCTAATTTCTACTATAACATATCTTGCAAAAAATGGAAATTTTCCGCTGAAGGTCAGTAACCTTCCTGAAATTAATCCTTGACTATTTTTAAATAGTATAGAAATATCCCCGGTCAAACCAGTCATGTTTCTCGAACCTTCTGAAAAAACTTAAAGATAATTTTAAGTAATAGCTTGGCACCTTCTGGATTTAGCAAAAAAGCCCCAAAAGCATCATTGCAACGATGACCAACGCTAAGATAGACTTTTAAGTACGAAGCATTGTACTTGCTGACAATTCTGGCAAAGCTGCGGACTCCGGAAACGTATTCGCTCTCATATGGGGCTTAGTCAATCTGGATTGGCCGTAACCGCTCTGTGAGCCGATACACTTGATAAATACGTTTAGTTAATTTTTAAAGTAGTATCAAAAACTATTTTTCCCAACAGTGAGAAGTCAGTGCAACTTGGAGTAATTCGAGAATCTTTTTAACAGAAATACTATATTTTCAGAGGAAGTTGGTGAAAGAAAGCTATGAAATCCCCAAACGTACCATAGAAATTACCAGTTACGTTTAGGAATGTTTTACAGTGTATTATTTAATGTTCTCGTCGTTCATAATCTATTTTCTTCATTTAAATATACGATTTTGTTGTGAATATGCCTGAAATGGGATGGCCGGGATTCGTTCCGGTGTCCGATGGGTTCGAAGCTTAGTGCTCAGCCGTTTGAGCTCCTGTGATTGTCAGTCAAATTGAGCTTTGCGGCAATATTAGTGTGTACGAAAACGATAATTTATCTTCTTAAGGACGAAAAGGATAATGCGCAGGGACGCATATGTATAAAATTTTATGTAAATAAATGAATGATAAACACAATCTATGCGTTTCAAAATGATTGATGAGTACACCCAAACCTGTTTTTGTGCGGTAAATAGGGATCGCATAAAAAATTGCATAAAAAAATCGTTCAAAACTTCACAAGTAGCAATAAAAAATAGTTTTCGCAACACATTTTAAAAGCATATTTTATTTTATGCGGCAGATAGGAACCGCATAAAAAAAGTCTCACCTCGAAAATAACCAAAAATCTTACAAAATAACTAGGAATTGCTTCATTAAACGAAATCAAAGCAAACCAAGTGATGATAATTTTGCAGAATAGTCAGACGAAATTTCCCGTACCAGGAAATTTTTGGGAGGTCACAGTAACTGCCCATCGGGGTGCCTTTGTCAACACTTGAAGATATTACTTCCACTCGTTTCATAAATAACTTCGTCAATTGAGTATCAATCTCACTAAAATTTTCATGTACCGCACAAAAACAATTCGCACGAAAACAGGTTTTAGTGTCATTTAAATCTGTCTCTATCACAAAGTGTAATATTGTGTGTCTTTACGACACATCCTGTTTTTTTGTTTAAAAACTTTTGCGTGAACCCATAATCCTACTTAAATAATAAGCGAGTTATTTAGACAACGTGAAAACCAGGAAAAAGATTTTCCTACAGCCAAAATATGTTATCGTTTCAACCATTTCAGTATTCATTTAATTAATATACTGTGGTGGTAAAAAAAATTGCATCACCCGCGCCGCAAAAGAGAGGAATATCATCCCGACTGCATTCAACACACAGTCAAGCATCCCGTATCCCAGATGATTTGGGGATGTATTTCTGATCAAGAAGTTGGTGGGCTTCACTTTGTGCAAGGAACAGTAAATGCTCAGGTGTATATTGGCATTTTGGAGGAGAACTTGCTTCCTACTATCCGGCATCACTTTACTTCAGTTCCAAACCTCATTTTCCAGGATGATTCTGTTCCGTGCAATAGAGCAAAACTAGTTAAATTTAAAAACCTTTATCCTGCCATTAGATTTAAGTTGACATGGGGTTAAGTAATTTTTTTTATTTAAACTCACACGCAGGTTCAGAAATGTAAAAATGAGCATGGGGTCAGCAGTTTGCCTTGACCCGGAAACAGCCCCGATCTACGTAAACAAGTATCGGATTCATGCTGTTAAATATTTTTTTCATAAGTTTTGCAGAATTTCACATACATTCATCGTTAATCGGTCGACCAAAACTTCTCACATAATCACATTGTTGTAAAAATGCGAGGGTGATGCATTTTTTTTTACCAACACTGTATAACAATGTATAACACCTAACAAGACAAAGCAGAATTCCAATTTTTTTTTAATATAATTCAAAAAACATAAATCTATCAAAATATTTAAATTCTGAAACGATAACTCTTTTTTGCATCAAAAACAATATTCAAAGATGAATTTTGCTTAGGTTTGGAAATGAAAAAAGCAAATTAAAAGTTGATTTTCAAAAACGTCGCTTGGATTCGTTAAAAACTATTCGACGCTTTTCTATTGATTTCTATATACTATTTCTGTACTAACGTGTTTAAATCCAAAAAAGTATTTGAAACTTAAGACGTGAAAACAAAAACAAAACATAATATTCTTCGTGTATTTATCATCATCTAGTTTCTCTGTTTATATGTTTGGATAATTTGTTTGCATTTAATTAAAAACATTTATGCTAATAAGAGAAGATTTTTTGTGTTTACGTATCAACTAGTATAGTTTCAGTTCGAAATTTTTAATGAATTACCGTACAAAAGTATTAATTTTAAAAGTAATGGAATGTTATCCTCGAGCAGCTATTAAAGATACCAGCGACTGCTTATAAAATAAACAATGATTCGTAAACAGCGTTATTTTTCATGCAATTCAAAAACATGAAATCTCGAGGCTGCAAACCTTTTTTAAAATTCCAATACTGAAAGAGAAGAAAGATGTTTTCTTTAAACCTGTATTTCTAAAAGTATGAAACATATGTCTTGCACAAAAATTATATCCCGAAAAGCCGTAACGAAATAACAAGAATAAGAGTTATATTTTTTGACCTTAGTTTCAAAGCTCATAAATCTAATTCTTTAAGCTTCTGCTCAGTTGTTAAATACACAGGTAAAAACAAGAAGATTTCAGAATGTTTTTTTTTAGTTTATGTGATCTAAATTAAGCAAACATATCATGATAACTATTGGCTTTTCCCCTCCCCTCTTTTTTATAGGTCGTTTCGAATTTTTCAAAATTGTTTCGCCAGAATTTTACAAGTGACATCATGTGAAAATTAATCAACTTCTATTTATCTTTATTTTTCCTTTTTTCGAATATTTTTTGTTTCTGTTTATTCTATTTCATGGTTTTCCATTCAGCTTTTCCTTTCTTGCGGTTCACGGTTACTGACAATTTCTTTTCTTTTTGTTTAAGCTTCAGCTTAATCTTTGTCCAATTGAATTCTTTCTTTCTGGGTTTCGTACCTAAGAGAAAGCTCTTGGCCTTTGCTTGCAATCCTATTGGTTCCTGATCGGTTTATAACTTTGTCATTGTTGTTTGGCTAATCCGCTGTTTTTATCTTTTAAACTGCATGCTTATCTGCTCTTGGCTTTTGTCGGATGTCTTTTCATCCATAAGTTCATTATTTTTTTTGCATTGAAAAAGGCGTTCCCTGTAACGCCGAAACACGTGTTCCCTGTAACGCCGAAACACGTGTCTGCTGTAATTGGCAAATTTGTGCTTTTTCTAACGTTGTTTGTCTTACTTTACATGAGAATCTTGTTTGAAAAGAAAACAACGCTTTAAATAAAGCTTTAATTAACGAATAAATATTTTTGTGCTTGAAAATAAAATGAATGAACTAAAGTTGGACCATGGAGAGATGGTGGATGACCTTGAAGCGAAAACATCGTTTGTATCAAGTACAGTTAAAGGTAAAATCAGTCAGAAAGCTGCAAATAGTAAGAGTAGTTCTCGTTGATCCTTTCTTCTACAAAATAATAACAGACAACTATTACAACTGATACAAATGATTCTTCCGTTTGAAGGTAATCCGCCATCTCTCCTTGATCAAGCTTTACCAACGTTTTAATGTATTAAATTGCACGAATTTGCAATTTTTGTGCTTTAAAACGTTGATAATTCATTCATTTAAAATGTTAATTACTTAGTTTTCACTCTTATTTTTCCCTACAAATCGAGTCTAGTTGGTATAGGATCAAATTAACAGAGTAGAAATATTTTCTTACAGCACTATCGCAAAAGAGTAGTGTAGGTCAGCCGTTCTCAAGCTTTTAACATTTGCTGCCCATTTTCAAGCATAATTGTCACTGCCACGGCATGTATGTTTTCGTAATGTTTAAAAAGTATGGAAAGGCTTTATTGTAACAAGGCTGAACTTTATCCGGTAGCTAAACGTTTACTGGTAAGACTATGTCATTTCAGGGGAATAAAGAAACGAAAAAGTGGCATACAATTAACGGTATCGACTGAAGTTTAGAGTTAATCCCACTGAAGTTAGTGCTAAAATTTTAACTATCAAAATATCACCAAATATCCCTTCCTTTAAATGTTGAAGCAGATTTCTCCCATCTTATCTTGACGGGCGATTTTCTTTGGTAAAAATGACAAATAATGCTGCTACTAACTAGTGTTAAACACTGAATAAAGCAAGGAAGTGTCCATTATGTGTGTATTAGATTTATTATTTTTGGAAGTACCTCATTTTTTAATTTTATTTATTTATTTATTTTCAAAAAAGGTATATGGTTTTAATTTTAACTTAAGATAACTGAAAGCTACTGAATGTAATCCCTACATCCAGTTTTCCCAAAACTATTTTTCGTTTACTAAACATAAATAACAAACAGCATTCCAAAAAAAAAAAAAATCCTTTCAACGACGATAATATCCACAGCCCTTTGAAAGCCACTTTTTGAATTATGGTTATCTCGAAAGATCTTTGAGTCATTGTAAATCTCAAAGAATAATGTGCCCCAACACAGTTTTCGATTTTTCCCATCATCTCATCCTCATCAATACCCCGGTAATTGCATCAAATTCGATTTTCCAAGCTCCTTTGGCCCATCTCAAGAAGATAATATCATCACCGGATGTTCGATTGTAGTACATTTACACTTCACTTCTCCAACGTTCAATTATTCAAAAGACGGTGATGGAATTAATAGGAAAAGCACTTTTCCAGATTAGCTGCAGATACGTTGTCTCAGATCAAGAAATCGTTAGCTCTCTGCCCGAGCTTCATTTCTATCTTTTCGCTATCACCCTCGCTTTCCTTGGCGAATGAAGTCCTTCTACGGAGGTTGATTTAATTTTGGGAAGAATTGATATATTTTCTGATGCGTTTGCTAATTTAACACCTTATGATAGCAATCGAAGCAGTCAGGAAGAAATTTTGTGCAGAGTGAAGACAGCCTACTTCTTGATTGTACTATTTAATATTAAATACTTTTGTGCTAACTGTTGCCGGAAATCAGCTTTCAGTTCTTCCTCATTTATATAAAATACAAAATGAATACTTGTATTTATAATATAATTAAACTAGCCTGCTATAAAATATTTGCTTTTGAAGCTTGAATGGTTTTACGAGATATTTAGCGTGCTGAAATCGAATTATAAGTCAGAGAGTTCATATACAATTTATTTTCTAAAAGGGAAGTAAGGTTGATTTGATAACGAAAAAAAAAACATATTTTCCGAGGGTTTTTTTTTCTTTTCTTTTGACTACAGTTAATACATATTTATTTCTGTAATAGCAACATAATAAAGTAACTTTAGTAGAATATTCTGTGAAATTTTCCTTATTTTTTATGGAAAAGGAGCCATTGACAGCGATTCTCCTTTAAAGTCTCAAAGAAAAAAACTTCTACTGCAGTGCCCGTTGTAACTCACCACTTGGCCATCTGAAATAAAAAAAAACAAATAATTTTATTGTTCAGTACGTTTCTGCAGGTAACAACGTCGAGTTTGTTTTCTTCAATTGATTTTTCAACTTTTCACAGCACTTAGAAATCAAAATACCGGTTTCTACTGATAAGCCTCGTTGCATAGCTGTAACTGCCGACACTGAAGTCATCGAAACACACCATCATAAGCAATATTTCAATTCCTTTTGTCTCAAAAACGAGAAAAATGTGAAAACTTAGACGTTAGATCAAAAAATCATAAGATAGATGTAGAAGAAATTTTCGTGATAGCCACAACGTACTAGTTTCATTTCATTAATTAAAAAAATTGCTTTTTGTAAATGTACTTAGATTAAAAGAAATTATTGTTCTTATATTATTATCAGGCTTTCCTTTTTTATCCATATTCTTCTTGATATTACTTGATTGATTTTTTAAAAAATATATTTTCTGAAAATACTATAAATATGTATCAGCAAGAGGAAGGAACAAGACAAATCATCATCAGAGAAATGCGTCCTGCAATGCATACGCAATAGTTTTTATATAAATACTCAATAACCTTTCACTTAAAACAGAACTCGTAACTAGATCACCTTTGGATTCAGCGGCTTCGATGTTTGTAAGAACCATGCTTCAAATTTTGAGTTGGTAAAACAAAATCATACCGTCCCCTCGTTATAACATTGGTGGGAAAATATATTTCTACCAAAAGTACAAATCGATAGCCAGTACATCTCCCC
This sequence comes from Uloborus diversus, assembly GCF_026930045.1. Classification (NCBI taxonomy): domain Eukaryota; kingdom Metazoa; phylum Arthropoda; class Arachnida; order Araneae; family Uloboridae; genus Uloborus; species Uloborus diversus. The sequence continues at coordinate 120,963,888 of NC_072738.1, forward strand.
CTGCAGAGAAGTAAAAAACAAATCATCGCCCAAACTAGCTTGCTGAGATGAACCAGACTGGATAGTCATCCATAATAAACCTTAACTGCAACCGTGTCTTGTGGATACGCATTAAGTGAAATGGCCACATTGGTCTACGAATCATCTCTCCGATAAAATATGTGTTCCATCGATCGAGCCTTGTGACATTCTGAGCCCATCGGAAGTTGTCCCCCAGGTCCCATTACAGCGGCCGTAAATAGCTTCGTTGCTTTGGACGTGACCAAGCCATGCGCCCGTGCATTTAAAAAGCTGATTAATTTAGTTTTGCAATAAGTGTGCTGGTTTAACATTATCACGTACAGTAAACTCCCGATTATCGGCGATCGGTTTATCCGCGGCTCGGATTATCCGCGGGTCTTTTCACTAATTTTTTTTAACGGTCATTAAATGTTTTTTAAACTTATGATTGTGTTTTTGTTCGCTTTTAGCTTTTACATATGTATATTTTTTACATTCAATGATAGTAGATGCAATGTAGCAATGTTTTTAGTAAAAATTCAAATTTATGTGTAAGTGTTATTCATATTTTTTAGCTATTGTATACAGTAGCACCGTATTTTAACTATTATTCGGATTATCCGCGGTTTTCGGTTATCCGCGGCTACCATGCCACCCTATTCCGCGGATAATCGGGAGTTTACTGTACTTGCCTTTTAAGTTTAAGGTTCATTTTTGAACCTCGGTAGGAATATTGTGTGTGTTAATGTGAAGCATAGCACTTAAGCAGATTCCTATTCTTTAAAAAATTTAATGAACTTACTCACTTCTAACTCAATGTAGGGGAATGTGGGGCAAAGTGAAATAGAGGGGGAAAATGGTGAAATATTTTCTCCGCTTTTAGCTCCACCTATCTAGTAATATAATAATATAGTCGGCGGCAGTAGAGGCAAGCAACTGTCCGGTGAGATTAATGGAAAATAAACAGCAAAACTACTGGTATATAAAACCCCTTGAAAAGGACAGGCCGACCTATCCGATATTTTGGTTCTAAGACAGTTTTGGATCCAACCTTGTTTCTATTATTTATAAATGCGTTGTAATGTTTTTTGGTTGTTATGTCATTAAACAATTGATGATGCTTTGAGTAAAATGTCACTTAAGGTAAATCTAGAAAGTTAACTTCGTTCACATGTTCAACAAAAATGTATCGGGAAATGTTTACTGTAATGAACTTCATTTTCACACCTTTTTTGTTCGTAGTTTGTATTAATTGAATCCTCTTCAGTTACAGAATAAAATAATCAGAAATGAATCTGGCAAAGCAACTGAAGCTTGAGCACCAGTTTTTCACAATAAAGCTTTCGTGAAAAAAAAATTTTTGTCGTTTAACAGTTTTGGAACCAAAATGCAAACGAGTCAGCTCCCCTTATATAATGGCCTTACTGGTATAGTCAAAGGTGTGTTTGCATAAGACCCAAAAAGTTTGATACAAATCGTTCGGAAAGAAGAGACATAAGCCGGTGTTCGAGAAATGCTCTCAAATGCATTCCCAAAAGTGTTGAAAAAGTGATCTGAACCAAATAACTGTTCTCAGAAGTGTTTTAAAAACTGTTCCAAAAAGTATGCTTCAAAGTGTTCTAAAAAAGGGGGCAGGCAAAATCTTGAGCAAACTCTCCTTATTACAATTTTCTTTTCCCCGAAGTCCATATGATGTGTAAGACCAAGTCCAGATTAAGATATGTGCACATCTGGCATGAATCCAAGGCACTAAAAATTGGAGACACCAAATTTTCAGCTGGAGTTTGAAAAAAATGTGAATAAGCTTTTTTATTTGCTACACCCCCCCCCCCTATAGCAAATAAAAATACTAAATCCTTCAATTTTTTTATTTATTTATTTATTTATTTATTTATTTATTTATTTTTTTTTTTGTAATAAAGATTTGGTTTCTTTTACAAGTTTCAAACTCACTCCTAGAATTTTAAAAGTTGATCAATTGATACTTGTGAACATGAAGACTTGTTGAATCCAACAAAACTTGGCGACATCTAATATTACAATGCATCACAGATATCACTTATATCATTCCTACTCATGGCATTGTTGCAGTAACACGTAGCTATCAAAATATTTTATTACTTCACTACACAGCACGGGGGGGGGGGGGAGACTCCAAATTATGATCTTGTCCAGTGTTCTCAAAAGTCATATACGGTCCCTCTATACGCCAGGTTTAAAAAAAACGTACATTTTTTTAGAATGAGCTCTACGTAGGCTTAAACAGGGAAACTTGAAATATACCCGCGTTGTCAATGTAAAACGATGAGATCTTTAGCACAGTCGATTTTTCGAGCCTCAATCGATTTATGCTTGAATTACATAGTACTTCGATGATGGTTTTACAAAAGTATCATTTCAAAGAAAACACTCAAAGACATAACATCTACTGCGTTCATTGCACTCATTTTAATGTTACATCAAAAGTTTCAGCTATTTCTCAATTAACTAGTAGATAATAATCTTGTCTATTTTGAATTTTATAAAATCAATTTTCAAATACATCATTGTTAACAGGAGTATCTTGTTCCGTTTGTCCAACCCCTCTCTCTAGTTGTTTTGAAATTATTACTTAACATCTAAGAAAAGATATGATTTCCAATATTATCTTTTAATAAGTGTTTTAACTTTTTATATATATACTCGAAGAAACTTTAGACAGAGTACTTGCCATTGAAGAGAGCTAAATACTGCGCTGGCTCAAATGCTGTATCGTAATGTATAGAAAAAAAAAGGGGAGAGATGATATCTTGGGCAATTCCCCTTCTCAAAGTGAACAACTCCACTTCTATAGAAGAAACGTTATCCATTTTTATATAAAGACGTTTGCTGTTTTCCAGAGACCTCTTCTAAAATGTACTTATCTTAAACGAAGCAATTGTAAGTAAAAGCATTTTGTCGATATCCACTTGTACGAGCAATATCCCTTGCTCGTTTTTAGCCAGCAAAACTTTAATCACTTCAAGCACTTTTCGAAGAAGTGAAGGAAGAGCATTCAAAGGTTTTGGAACATATAATCGAAAAAGACTACATCGTATCAATTTTTATAAAGAATCGACCACTCGTATCTCCTCGGCAAAGTAACCGACCTGAAGATGTATTTTTGTGTAAGACTTCAGATAATCAATAATATTTTCTTCGCAAAAATAACTGTAAATGCTAAGCAACGTAGCTTCTTGTTGGTATATCTGCGTTGCATTTAAAATATTTTTTTTAATCTTTTGATTAAGACTTTTTCAAGCTTTCTTTTTTCTTAGATGAGTTTTAACGAAAATCCTTTTTATTATGTATAGATTTTTCTGAAGAATCAGAACTTCCAACCTTTTTTCAATAAAATCAGTATGGAATGCTTAAGTATGCGATGTTAAAGCGCTTTGAACATCGCACTTTTCCGCTGAATATTGAATGAGTCTTTGAAATACTTGAACGTTTTCTTCGGTGAAATGTTACTGCCTTGTGTCAATGACTTGAGAACAGTAGCATTATCGGTTTGGTATTATTTCATTCGTAGTAGTAAATCAAGATACTTGTGTTCAAAACATCAATACATGAACTCTGAATATCAAAGGTATAGTATATTAAAATCCGTTTGTAATTAGAATAAAAAATGACATAACAAATAATATCAGCGAATGCACCGTAAAAAAATTTTGAAGCGTCACTGATTATTTTCTTGGGATGTAACGGGATTTCATAGGTTTGCATATATTTCCTCGTAAAGTCAAGTATTTTTTCAAAAACAGTTTCCTAAATTACTACAAGTTGCAAGAGTGTAGACTTAAAACTGTTGCGAAAAATATTTTAACTAATAGTTTAAAAATTGACTGAGTGATTTTATTAAGTGTTTTTATCAAGTATTTGAGTTACTTAGCTGCAAACAGTTGTGGGAGCTTGAAATATTTCCCATCTTTTGGCAGTGATTTTACAAACTGCTTCAAAAGACCTAATTTAATATGCATAAGTGGTAATAAAACCGTTTCACGTGGTACCAAGAGCGACCTAATTGCGTTATTCTCACCGGTTATTAAGGCACATCTAAGTGACAAGCCATTTTTTGTCTAATGGAGATGTCTGGCTCGAACGTCCCACAAGCATAAGAAGTAGGAATGTTTTGTATAACCTGCCTGCAGGCCCAACAATTATTACAGCATTATTACTGTTATGGCCCGTTCAGCTTGCCTAAGCTCCCAATAAGAGCGAATAAGTCACTGGATAACTGCAGCTTTGCAAGAGAGGAACTACAGGTGAGGAAGATGCTTGGTTATTACTTGCCGTTTAGTTTTGGCTAGAACTCCTTGAAAGAGACAGGCCGACTTACACGACATTTTGGTTTCAAGTCAGTTTTGGACCCAACCTTGTTTCTAGTATTTCTAAATACGTTGTAATATTCGCTGGTTGCTATTCCGCAAAAAAAAATTGATGATAGGTTGAGTAAAATGTCGCTTAAGGTAAATCTAATGAGTAAACTTAATTTACAAATTCAACAAAAGTATATCGGGAAATGTTTACAGTGATAAACCTTATTTTTAAACCTTATTTGTTTTAATTAATTCTTCTTTTACAGAATAGAATAATCAAATATCAATAAGGCAACACAACTAAAGCTTGGGCACCAGTTTTCTGGAACGAGGGTTTTATTTTGTGCCCCGACAATTTCGGAACCAAAATGTCGGATGAATCAGCTCCCCTTAGCTTTGGCCATGGTTGCTGTAATGCTTCAGGACCTTTCTTGAAGAATCAGGATGATTTTTAACCAACTGCACTAAACCTATTTAATTTATATTAAAAGTTCCGTAAACATGACCAGCTTTAGCCGGGGAGATTTTCAAATTATTAAGAAAGGTTTAAAAATAATTTCTGAAAGGTTTCTGACTTCAGCGGAAAACCTTCCTGTTTTTTGTCAGATATGTTACTTGAAGAAATTGGGCACATCAGCGGTCCATTATTTTCCAGCAATGTTTCTAAAAGTTTTTACAGTGTAATTTCTGATTGTGTTAAAACTGGTGCTCAACCTAACGCTCCATTAACTAATCCCTGTAGTCAGGTGATTTCTTCAATGTCAAAAATCGAACAGCATCATTGGTAGTGTCACAAATTTGGAGCTAAATATTGAAAATTGGTTTCAGAAAAATTTGCATTTAAAAAAAAACATCAAGTAAGGATAGAAATAATTATTGGTTGGTGATTTTCCCTCCTTTTCCGTATTTTTCCATTATAGTTTAAAAGAATGAATTATTTTGAAATGTTATATGGGTTCTGATCCGGGAAAACGATTTTAATATAAGGTGCAGTCCTCGGGAAGGAAACTGCTGGTCACTGCTGTGGTAAGAAGATTTAAATAATTTACTTGTAATTTAATAATGACTTTTCTTAACACAAATACAGTCTGACCACGAAATGTATGGATTATGGCAATCGACCAAGTTTAGACGATTTTATCTCAATGAATCTGCAGGGGAGAAAGGGAAAAAGCGATGGGTTTTTATGCAGGCGTTTGATAATGCCACAAGGCCCTTATAAATTTATTGCACTCTCTAAGATAAAATGAGGGGAAACCAAAAGAATTTATGGAAAAAACAAAAAGAAAATTAAAGGTTTTCATTTCGTCCGGAAATGTAAAACAAAATGGTAAGATCAAAATCATGTTGTAAAAAAATTAATCAATTAATTTTGTAGTGAGAATATTGATCGAATATAGATTTGAAAAATTATTGCCGTGACCAAATTGTCATTGTTGCAAAACTGCGTCTGAATAATCTTTCTTTACTAATAACAAGGGATTCAAAAAGCGTAACCAAGGAAAGGCGAAAATAAAGTGGTTGACACCTGAATCAAAATGACATATTTCGAAATTGATTTAAAAACGCTTGTAACTTTATTCCCTTTGAAGATAGAAGCTAATTTTTTCGACCAAAGGTCGAGAGAGATCTGGAGTAAAAAATCTCGCTTTTTCCAATGCTGTCAAAAAGATAACTGTAGAACAGTTTCTTCACTTTTTATTGACAGATTTAATAAAGAAAGTAGTGTCTAAATATCAGCTAAGCCTAAAAATGTTTGAGCTAAAAATGCAAATTACTCCCGCCGTAATTAAGTTAGAGCATTGAAATAAATTGTTTAGAACGCAGAAAATTCTACCCTTTTTAACGATATATAATATTAATGTGTGCAAGTAATTTTTCACCCCATTAATGGCCAATAATAGGCAATTTTGGTAAAATTTGGGCCTAAATTTGAATAAAAAAAGAACTATTTATCGGATTTTTTTTTCGAATTATAGCCTATGTTACTCAGTAAAAAAGCACCTTCCATATAGTGAAAGAATTTTTCAAATAGGTGCAGTGGTTCCGGAGATTACCTCGAACATATAAACACCCAAAAATCCGCATTCGCTCTTCATAATATTAGTAAAGATAAAGCTGAAAGCCTGTGCCTCTGGATATCTGCATATCTGTGCCATTGGATGTCTGTTACGCGCATAGCGCCTAGACCGTTCGGCGATTTTCAGGAAATCGGCACTGAATTAGTTTGTATTATAAGGTGTGCACCTCGAAGCGATTTTGCGAAAATTCGATTTTGTTCTTTTTCTATTTCAACTTTAAGAACATTTTACCTAGCAAATTACCATAACCCTGTATGAGCAAGTTATCATACTTGCACGAGTAAATTACTATAACGTGGACGAGCAAATTACCATAACATGGGTGAGCAAATGAGCATAGTGAATTGGCGAGAAATTCATCATCCATTATTTGTAAATATATAAGCGAACCAAATGACTTTTTAATTTTCTGCTACGGGCAAACCTGTGCGAGTACGCTATTTAAGACATAAAAGAGCACATCTATAACGAACAAACTACCTCTCCGGTAAACTAATAGATGCGTCCAACGGGGTGTTTGCCTTTGCATATTATCGGTGGTCAAACTGTTTATGAAATTAAATTAAAAATGGAAGCCGAAATTGCTCATTGAATTAAAATCATTGTAAAAGCAAAAGTCAAAACTTTTTGAGAAATATGAAATCTGATAAGAGAGATAATTAATAGATCAGTTCTGAAAAGCATACCACTCTGTTGAAGTATCTGAGCATGAACATCGAAATCTTTTCAGTTTCCCAGCCCATTATTTATTCCATTACGTGGATACTTGCTCATGCACTGATCGTGACAGATAAAGATTCGTTATGGGGGACACAGCGATGCCGAGCTAACGTGGTTATGCATGGAAATGGTTTCAATTTTAATGAGAATGAAGATCCAAGCAATGTCGTGGTGGGTGAATTAATGATGCTTGGGGTTCTAAATTTGTCTCTAAGTGAGGTTGTATGCTCGGAAATTCCAGTTTGGGACAATATGCTTCCGTTTTATGGTTCTTCGGACCATTTAAGCATTTTAGTAAGTGTGCGATTCAATTTAAGCTTGACTACACTTTCACTGTTTTGGGAAGAGATGATTATGAGATATTTTGTATTTTCTTTCCTTAGCCCAGCATATAAAATGTGCGTTCGTGTGTGAACACAAACACGAATCTGCTGGTATGCATCTACAGTGTGTCTCCGTTTAATCTGCAAGACTTCAATTTTCGCAATCGCTAGATGCATACTTACAATCGCAAAAATAGTCAAAATAAGGTGCAGAGTTAAGATGTTAAAAGTTGGAAGCGAAATAAATTAGTGGAAAAAAAACGTTTTATTTAGTCCCTAAATCCCGTACATTGCATTTGGGGAAATCAAAAGCATGAAAAAATCATTCGAGCGCAAAAACACCTGACATTGTTACTACCTATGTTCACCGAGGTATGAAACGCTGCGTTTTGGAAATTGTACCACTATACACTGGCAGCCGATAATACCTTTTTTTTGGGGGGGGGGGGGGGGGTAGGAGAATATAGCTACTAACAAAAGCTTTAAATTACATGCATACAAAGAGTGTTTTTACAAATTGTACAAGATGTTTCATTTCCACGAGTGTTAAATGCTTGAAAAAGATGTTTCTATTGCTATCTTGGAATTATCAAGTCAATATGCTAGAGCAGCTATATAAATAGTATATAGGGGCCTTACAATACGCAAGACTCGGACACCTACGTCACAACAATTATACAAATACACATCAGGCGAAACAATTTCTCTGCTTCTAACGAATGCAGTAACAAAAAGTAACCAACTTTAAAGCTGAGGAAATGGTTTATCCACACAATTACATCATAAAACGAAGATGTGAAATTTAGTCATCAACAGCCTTGTCAACGTGCTCGGTTACCTAAATGATATTGAATGCAATACTGTTCTTTTTTTGTGAGACACCCTGGTAACCGAGGCACTCCGATTTCAAAATGCACGCTCATTAAATTTGATCAAGAAAACTGATATAAGCTTGCTCATTATCTTTCAAAATAACTAAAGACTGCTTTTTTTTTTACACTATCTATTAAAAATGCAGTAAACAAATTTTTAAAACCCCGTGAGTAACTTTACATTAATGAAGTTCGCTACATTGTTTTTTTATTGTTGAAGACTGTTTCTTAATTTACGTTATCTGTTATTATCCTGCGTTTTGCTTGCGGTTTTGAATTGTTGCAAGAAAATATGAAAAATAACAGTAATCATAAATTTCGAATACTTCCACTTTTTAATTGTTGCCATAAACTATGAAAAAAAAATGAATTGTCAATCAATTTAACAAATCAGTTTCAAGGCAGAACTTAAGCAATCATGTACGAGTATGTGTGGGCATTTTTCAATGCTTACTTTTTTCACTATACTTGAAAAAATTGCTTTTAAATTCAAACTTACAAACCAGCAATATTAAGAAAAAGATTAATGCGTCAAAAAAACAGTTATTCTTTCTTCATGCGCAGTACATTTGTATTAAAATGAAAGTCCATACCGGTATTTTCCCCCTTAATAGAGATAGGAAACATGAAAATATGTTTCTACTTTCAAATATTTCACCTCTGATAAATTTTAAAAGCAAAAAACTTTAAATTAAATATATATATATATATATATATATATATATATATATATATATATATATATATATATATAAAACAAGTACAAAATTTCTTGATTAAAGCACTAAAAAAAATGCAGTTGATCTTAATATCTTTATAATTAGAAATTACCTTAAATATCTGATATTAAGATCAGCTGCATTTCTTTTAGTGAATTAACCAAGAAATTATCTTTTTTTTCATACATTTTAGCGCGAACTAAGCGTACAGAAATAGTTTTTAGAATTAAAATAAATTATATTTCATTAGTTAAATTTGATTTTAAAAGGAGTAGTAAACAGAACAAAAACCTGTGAGTAATATTCATCAATGAAACTCACCAAATTTAAATTTCTGACTTTTTTTTTTTGTTAACTTTGATCTTAAAAGGAGCAGTAAACAGTTAAAAAACCAGTGAGTAATTTTACATTAATAGAATCTGCTAAATTTAAATTCGTGGCGAAACCAATTTGGTGACCATTTACGTTTACCATTCACGTGCACAACTTTTAGTCGCTGCGGTCCGTCGACATACATACTTGTTAATGATACCAGAGGGATGATTTTCCGCCTTGTAGTAACTTCAAGTCCCAAAACATCAAGGATTTGATTGATATTAAGCAATTCTATGAATAAATGATCCGTGGGCGATTACTGTGGCTTCAGTTAAAGCATATCTCGCTGGACAGTAATAATTTGGTGCTATTATGTGTGACGTCATTGTGCTGAAGAGTAGGTTTTCTCCCTAAATCGGGGTTTTCCAAGTTTCTGACTGCCGCATAAAATTTTCATACAACTTGACAGAGGAATGGCGGTACGGAGGGGGTGTTTAGGGGAAAAGACGTGATTGCTTTTGCCTGGGGAAAGAATAATGAATTATTGTGTCATAGTAAAACTCTACGGAAATGGCTTTCGACAATATTGCCACTCTAAAAAAAGTGAAAACTAATGATGAAAGAGTACACTGTAAAAAAATTCCGAAAAGTTTCTGAGTATTTCCGTGTAACGTTTCATGATTTCAATGATTTTTATCAACTTCCGGGAAATATCAAGTATCATTGTCAAAAAGTTTCCTGAATTGCTGTACGAATGCAGAGTTCTCTCTGTTGTAAAAAATATTTTTAGCTCTCAGTTTAAAGATTAACTGAGAGTATTTTTAAGGTGTATTGGCTTCGTTCCGATTACGGCTCGTCCATGCTGATTAAGCTCCCAAAGGGATCGAATAAGTATGGACCACGTAGCTTTGCTGCTAGAATTGCAATGAAGTGAGATTCTTGATATTGTCCCTTTTTTAAGAGAAGGCACTTAGCCACGCCATCTCGAACGCTGAGTTCCATTTTACGTGAGCGTGATCGGCACACATATACACGCGCTTCTTAATGAGACAACCTGCCAACTTTGCATTTTAATGTGCAAAAAATGTGTCATTTACATCATTTGCTTCACTTATATTTTACCGTTTTAGTTATTGTTACATTTTAAAAACTGCTGCTTTTACGACAAAATGCTATGATTCGTATATACCTTCTGCCGAAAACAGCGAAATAGAATCATTGGATACCATGTGACGGACGAGGAGTCGATTGACTTCTTGTGAAAAACGGAAAATACTTACTTGCAAATTCTTGCTCAGCTTTGGCCATGTTTACATTACTGGTTTTGGTACTGTCTTGACAAATCAGGAAGGTGCCGAGCTGTTATGTTATCCCTACTTAAGATTATTCTGAAGTTCCAGAGACCCGATTGGCTTTAAACCGGAAGATTTCTGGATTGTTCAGGAAGGTTACTGAATTTCAGCGGAAAACGTTCCTGGCTTTTTGTGAGATAAGTCACTCGTAGGAATTGGGCACATCAGCTGCCTATTATTTTCCAGGAATGTTTCTGAATTGTTTCTACTGTGTATTTACGTGGCGAAAAGTTCAGAGAGATGAGACCATTTTAACAAAAAAATCGCTTACAGGTCCGTTTCTAATCCCACAACAGTCGAAATTTCAGAATCAAACAAAAAGGCGTTTTAACATCTTTAAAAATATGCAAACTTGATTATAGTCATTGAAATATTAAATTTTAAAAAGTTAAAATTAACATAAAAATGTCCAACCGCTGATTTAAATGAGGGAGGAATGGGGCATGCGTTGGAAAGTTTGAATAAACGCATACTTTTTTTAAATACTACGAAAAACTGCAGGTTTATTGGAACTGATAAAATACGTTTTATCTAATTACTTAAAAAACAAGACCTCATCAAATGAGATATATTCCTCTGCTACCAAACGACAACTTTGCAATTAAGTCTATTTCATAAAAAAAATGTATTATCAAGCATAATTGTTCAGTCTCAGTTATTAAAGTGCGGGGTGATATTTCCCCGAGATGTATCGCACAATTCCTCCATTTACGCAAAATTTCAATAAAATGGCTTATTGCACTGTGAAAAAAACTCTGAAACGATACTGATCATTTCCGGGATTTCACAAGTTTTTGTCCACCTCCTAAGAAAATCAAAAAGTTTCTTGAATTGCTACAAATTGCACAAATGCATACTTTTCACTGGTGTAAAACATGATTTTTAGCTACCAGTATAAAGATTATCTGGGCGTGTTCAACAAGTGTATCGGTTTCAGCTCGCTTACGGTCCGCCCCGATTGACTGAGCTCCCAATGAGCGGGAACAAATGTCTGGATTCGGTAGTTGCAAGAATTGCAGTCTGGTCAGGTTCATGGTACTTTCTTCCGACGTTGTCTTAATTTTGACGATGTTTGCAGTGGTGCTTTTGAAGCTTTCTTGGCAGGCAGGAAGGTGCCAAGCAATTATATTTAGCCTACATACTTTCACTCAAAAGATTCCAGAGACACGACTGGAGTTTCAACCGGAGATATTACTGAATTCTTCGAAAGATTCCTGCATAATTTCAGGAAGGTTACTGAATTTTAGAGAAAAACTTTTCTGTTTTTCGCAAGATATGTTACTTGCAGAAATTGAGCACATCAGCTCCCCCTTATTTTAAAGGAACGTTTCTGGAATTGTTTTTACAGTGTGCTCAAAGCATGCTATATTTTATGCCCTAATGCTTCTTTATAAGCATTATATTAAGACGTATACATATGAGAAGCAATGGCATTAATATTAACTTACTAAAATGTTATAAAAACGTTAGTTGAAAACTTACATTAACAAAATGCTATTTACATTTAGTGATGCAAATGGTCTGCTCTGAAACTAATTTAACAGAGCTCTGCAGCTATAATGGTTTTTATCAACATGATAAAAACCATTGGTACTATGGATGGTACTATAATTGTGACATCTGGTGGAAGAGTAAAAAACCAGAAACAATGTTTATTTTAAGCATTATTCTACAGCTCTAGCAAATCTAACTTGGTAGCAGGTTGGTGTGCAGATTGCACAAATCCTAAAATTAATCCTAATCGTTGCATTTCGACACTGCCAGATTAGATTTGCCTCAACTACAGGTTTCCTATCCCTCCCAGTGTCTCAGCCTCGCCTAGTTTAACCTAAGCATCGAAATTATTTTCTAGTTCTGTTTTTGCTTTAACACTGTAACCTTTTTCTGACGTTGACAACTGCAACATTTTATCTCAAAGTTGATGTTTATTTTATACTAACGGTATCCACAAGGATTTGTCCGTAGTAAAAAAAAAAAAATAAAGCTCATTTGGTTTGCCTGTATATTTAAAAAAATAAGTGATGAATTTATCGCCAATTCGCTATGTTAAGTCGCTCGTCCATGTTATAATAATTTGCTCTTCCATGTTATGATTATTCTCTCAGTACAGAGGAATTAAATCTACCAATGGTTGGAAAAAAATATTTAAAAAAAAACAAAATCGAATTTTTGAAAAATCGCTACAAAGTGCACACTCCTAAGCTATAAACTAGTTTTGTGCCAAATTTCATAAAAATCGGCCGAATGGTCTAGGCGCTATGCGCGTCACAGAGATCTAGGCATCCAGACAGAGATCCAGTCTTTCAGCTTTATTATTAATTAAGATCATGCGTTTTTTGTAAATATGAAAAACTACATTAAAGCAATATGGTTCTGTATTTAACTTCATTTTATCAAAAAAATGTATGCTACAAAAGCAAAATACCCTCAAAAATTGCTTTATCTACTCTGGGATCTAAGACTCCCACCGTACTTTCATGTAGATAATGTTATCTGACTTGACTCCAAAACTACATCCATCCTACTTTTCCGTAAGAGTGTTCTGGCCAATAAACGTCAGAGAGACTCGAAGAATGGCAAATATTGCAGCGTGAAGTAGATTTTAGAACTCTCCTTTAGACAATTTGTCTACTCTTTCTGTCTTTTATATTTAATCTTGAAAGTTTTTGCCTTTCTTCTTCCGTTGTTTAAAGGTACTTACAACCATTTTGAGTGTTTGTATCGTGATGTCTCTTAAAAATCCTCCCGCTTGATAAAATTTTCTTCATTTTTTTTCCTAGACATACAAAATGTTTTACCGTCCTTATTTTCTCCATTTTAATGTAATCTTTTAGGCAGTTTTATTCAGCACTGTAAGAAAAAAAACGAAACGTCACAGATTGTTTCCGGACAACGTTCCGGGATTTCACTGGTTTCTTCCAGCTTCTTGCGAAAATCAAGTACAGTTGAGCCCGCTTAATGGAATATCGGATAATAGAATATCCCGCTTAATGTAATAAAATTCCCATGTACTACACCGTTGATGTGTGTTATTTTTATCCCGGATAATGGGATATCCCGCTTATTAGAATAATTTTTCCAGGCAAATTGCCTATTCCATTAAGCGGGCTCGACTGTATATTACCTTTGCAGAACAGTTCCCTGAATTTTAATGTTAAAAAGATTTTTGATACTTAGGCGGCTAAAATCTAAACCACCTTGCACGGTAAAAAAAAAAATCTAAAACCTCACTGGTTATTTCCATGAAGCCTTTCGGGATTTCACAGGTATTCATCAATTTACTCCAAAAATCAAGTTTCTTCGTCAAAAAGTTTTCTAGCTGCTCACTGGTTATTTCCATGAAACGTTTCGGGATTTCACAAGTGTTCATCAAGTTCCTCCGAAAATCAAGTTTCTTTATCAGAAAGTTTCCTAAATTGCTGCAAGCAGCAATAATGCTGACTTCCGGCTGCTGTGAAAATATTTTAGTTACCAGTTTAAAGATTAACTGAGAGTATTTATTACGTATAATGGCTTCAGTTCGATTGCGTCTTTTCCGGATTGACTATGTTCCCAATAAGAGCTAATAAGTCTCTGGATTCCGTAACTTTGCATGCGTTATAGGATAATGAGCTGCGCGGTACGGCCTTGAAATTCTGTATCAGCCCTGGTTGCAATCATGCTTTAGGAGCTGTCTTAGTAAATCAGGAAGGCGCCAAGCTGTTATTTACAGCCTGCTTAAGTTTTATCTGAACGTTCCAGAAGTATGACTACCTTTAACCGTTTAGATTTCCATATTATTTAGAAAGATTTAAGATAATTTCCGGAAGGTTACTGACTTTTAGCGGGAAACGTTCCTGTTTTTTGCAAGATCTGTTACTCCTAGAAGTTGGGCACATTAGCTGCCCATTACTTTCCATGAACGCTTCTAAATTGTTTTCAGTGCCTATACGGCAAATGATTTTTTTTTTTTCATATCAAAGTATCAACCAACCTGACACTAAAAACGCCTTTACTATCTCAAAAATGAAATTTTTGATTTGTTGAGTTATAAAATTGAGATTTGAAAAATATATGAACTAAAACCAAATTATATTCACTGTAAAAACGATTCAGAAACGTTCCTGGAAAATAATGGGCAGCTGATGTGCCCACTTTTTGCCAATAGCATATCTTGCAAAAACCAGGAACGTTTTCTGCTAAAATTCAGTAACCTTCCTGAAAAATTCAAGAATCTTCCCGTTTAAAGCCAGTTGTGTCTCTGGAAAATTAACGCAAACTTAGGAGGGTATAATATTAATACAGAGTGTACAGCAAAGGACTCCCTGGTTTCAAAATTAAATATCTCGAAAACAAAGGGTGATATTGGGTATGTTTATTGTGAAACCCATAAAAATCATATACAGGAACTTGTAAATTAGTTTTTAAAAGTTTCAACAGGTGGCGCTGCACGCTGTAATTGCACTAAAAGTCGCCATAAGTAGTGCATCGAAGAGGTTGGACGATAATTTGTAGCGTATATGTAAGCATATCTGAGAGACTAAACTACTGCTGAAACAACAAACCTCTTCATAGCACTATTTATGGAGACTTCTATTGCAATTACATTGTGCTTATTCGCTCCCTTTGGAAGCTTACTCAGTCTGGATGAGCCGGCAGTGAACTGAAGCCGATACAACTTATAAATACGCTCAGTTAATCTTTTAACTGGGAGCTAAAAATATTTTTCACAACAGTAAAAAGTCTGAATTCGTGCGACTTGTAACAATTCAGGAAACTTTTTGACAATGATACTTGATATTTCCAGGAAGTGGATAAAAGCCAATGAAATCCTAAAACGTAACACAGAAATACTTAGCAATATTTCGGAATATTTTTAGTGCTTTACTAGGAAAACAACCTAGAAGAATTTTTACTTGAATATCAAAAATTTCAGTTCAAAAGATTCATTAGTTTTTATGAAATGCTGAAAAATAAATTTTGCTTCCATTTGAGAGAGTGCATAAATTTGCAAATTGAAATAGTGAAAGTTGATCTTTATGTAAGGAAAGAGGGATATTGAGCAACAACAGAATTAGAGCAAGAGTCCGTAAGTGCCAGGCCTACATCATAGTATAAAGGCCCAAAATTTTTCTGCGTAAGCACATCATAGCAGGTAAAAAAGGTTTGCTATTATTTAAGCTAAGTCGCTCAGGCTTTGATAGGAAACAGGTAGAAAAAGCAAAAGGTGAGTCGAAAACTAACAATCGTTGACTCATTCCTTGTAAAGTGAACTCGTCGTCTCCACCCGACCATCCCCAATTTGAACGAAATTTTATAGAGGTGCGGACATGCCTTTGAAAATAACCAATATGAATTTTCAACTTCCAAGACCAAAATCATGAGGATCTATAACCAATAAAAGAAGGGGCTCCAAAATGGCGGATCAGCTTTGTGAAATGAGTTGCCATGTTTCGGCTGATCCTCCATTGGAGACAATTTTTTTTTTCTTTTTGAGGTATCCTTGATCCTTGTGATATTTTTCTTGGAAGCTGAAATTTGCATAGGTTAGTTTCTAAGGCATGTCTGCATCTCTCTAAAACGTCCTCCAAATCGGAGATGAATTGATGGGGACCACCAGGTCACGTAACATGGAGTGAATGTAACATGTTAAGTTTTTGCAGCAATTGTACGCCCCTTTTATACATTTTTCCTGCCAAAGCCTAGGCGACTCAGCTTAAACAATAGCGAATCTTTCTTACCTGAAAATCAACTTATTTCTTAATAATGAAAAGTTTAATCAAAACGGTCCAATATTAAACGCCAGCATAATCCAGTTGCCTCGATTGAGTGACGTCATATTTCAGCCCTAGGGCCTTCTTTTGCGACGGCATCGATCAGACTTAAACCGAACCATGGCCCCACTCAATACTTACAGGCCGTGGCAAACGCTGAAACCCATGACAACAAAGAGGGCGCTTCTGGGTACCCCTGTTTCCATTACTTAAACATTGATTGTTGGATGTAGGGTCAAAATGGGCGACTTCCAATCAAAAATATAAACAAACTTTGAAATATTGATAATGATTGGTGGATGCATGAGCTTCATTGAAACGTTGACATTGATTGGTGGATGCATGAGTTGCATCGGTTTAACTCAGAAAAATTAAAAATTGTCAAGGTCTGTGAGCGTATTTAGTGGGACCATGATCGTACATAAAATGTGTTGCCAACATAAAAGAGGCTATCTGCCATTCTTTTAGCTTTTCGAAATATGTCCCATGACAACTTAATCACTGAATGTTTTATGTATGTTAATTTTAAAAGCAAAAGACTGTGTGCCGAAATTAAAATGATGGATCAACTAACTAGATTATCAAAATAAATTTCTAGATTATCAAAATAAACTAGATTATCAAAATAAAATTCTGCTTGCATTATAAAGCAGAATTTCTGACCAAATAAGTCGAAATTGAGATCTAGTGCACCTTCATAAATCACTAATCCTCCACCACTTCATTAGTTATATCCGTTATATTCTGCTCCATTAAAATTAAAGCCATTTCCAAGTATAACCATATTTGTTGCTCGTCGTAGTCTTCCATGACTTACTGTGCTACATTTTGTATGCGAGGTATCAGTATAATGGAATAAATAATGGGATGGAGGGGGTAGAAAAAGATTTCGACGCTGTATCTACAGCTATGTATCGACAAACGTGTGCTACTCAAAAATGATTTATTAATCAGGTAATTTCTATGCTTCCATGCGTGAAAATTCCATACCTTATAATTGTCTAATTGCTAACATAAACAATGGTTCTTTCGACGAATTTGCAATCCTTTTGTGTTTTACTTGAAAACTTGTATACATAGGTAATTTAAACTAAAAACGCGTTTATATACTCCCCAATTTTTGAATAATTTATTTGTTTTTCGTCCCTTCACGTCATCTAATCGTGACTCATTAACTCAGTTAACCAATTTTCAGCAAATTTCAGGGTTATTTGGAATTTTAATTTGTATTATAGATAATTTATATTGTAGAATTAAGATGAATAGGATAAAAGTAGGAGAGACGCCATACGTTTTGTAGAAATTAGGTTAAAAAATAAAAATGCAATATAAATCAACCCTCTATGCTTTATTTTAAAGTTACACTATTATTAAGTACAGTAAAACCTGTAAAGTTGATCACCTTTGTAAGTTGACCACCTGTCTATGTTGACCGCTTTTGTCAGGAACGGAATTAGTCCTATCTTGTATAATGAAGGAAAACCTCTGCAACTTGACCAGCTTTCTGTTTTGACCACCTGTCTATCTTGACCTCTAATGTAACCTAAATTTGGTTTGGAGTATTGTAAAAAAACCTTTGTAAGTTGACCACTTGGTTTATTTTTAAAACTTAATTTAGCAAATTATTTTATTTTATTATTATTTTTTATAGCTTTCAAAGAAAATTTTTGATGCCAGAGCAGCATTTTACCAACTAAATAAAACAGGAGCATAACTAAACCTCCTTGTAAGTTTAACCACATTGGAAAACTACTAAGAACCCTTTTATTCTCCAAACTTGTTTTACTTTTGTTGTTCTATTTGAGATTACCTTTTGTACTCTCTGTTCAATAAAAACATGTGTCAGTAGAAAAGTACAAAGTATTTTTTTCCAGTTGCAATATTTTGTAGCAACACTGGAATTGTGCTAGAGTACAAGTTACTTGCATTGCAGTATAACTGTTGCACGGGATTAAGAAATAGGACATTTTCATTTTCAACTGCATTTTAGAACTATGAGAGTCTAGCTTGTTGCTCTTTGTGTTATAGTTTTACAAAAAATGACTTCAAAAAGAAAGTTAGTTGAACTTGAGATTGATAAAAAGAATGAAATATTAAAATTAATTGAAAAGGGAGAAATCCAGAGAAAATTAAATGACAGATATGGAATTTCCAAAAGTAGTGTCTAATAAGTGCACCAAACTTCAGTAAGGAGTTATTTTGTTGAAAAGTAGATCATCATGGTTATAAATGTATTAAATGTAAGTGAGAAAAAAAAATAAGCGATTTTTTTTTTTTTTTTTTTTTGATTAGCTATGAATTTTTAGGAACTATTAATATCAAATAATTTTTTATAAACAATGATTTTTTTTTTTTTTGATCAATTTACTGAAATTTTAAAGTTACATGACACATTATACGTCATTCTGAGAAAATAATCTCTAAAAATATTTGAATAATATTTTAAATTATTGTTTCAAAGTAATATTAAACAATGAAAGTGAGTTGAACGGAAAGAGTAAGTTTCAGTTGGTCAAAAAATGAATACATGGTGCAAGAAATGACAAAAAAAAATCATTACCCCTTTTATAAGTTAACCACCTGTCTAAGTTGACCACCAAAGTACTGCACCGCAAGTGGTCAACCCACACATGTTTCACTGTATTAAAGTTAACTTCAAAGCAACAAACATTACGCTAATCTAAATGAAATAGAAAGTCAGAGGGCAATCGTAACCTCCTAACCGCTCTACTGCCCAGATTGAGCTGAATAATGCAAAAAATCATCAACGAAGACAAAGACCTTTCTTGCTTTCAATATTTTCATCGAACAAATACGTTAACAAACGAAAATGTGTAAAAGCGTATTTTTAGAGGAGAGATGGAAATTGATAAAACGGGAGAAAGTTATGTCAAGGGAAATATTTACTTATTGTACGAGCTAGCTTAAAAATCAAAAAAATATCAGCTTGCTTAAAAAATGGTCCAGCTCCAAGAAAAAGGCTTAATATTACTGTTTAAACGTGGGGAATCTTTTTACATTTGGATTTCAGTGTCAAAATGAAAACATCTATGAAAAAAAAAGAATTCTGTACCCCACAGTGGAGCAGAAGTTAACATTTTCAATGTCTGCGGTATTAAGTTAAAAGAGACGAAATTCAGAGTTAAAAAATAATATTGAAGTATGTTTTCATATTTTTTTCTAGGGCAGTTTAAGCTTAATATTTTTTATAAACAAATATAGTAGCACGCCTTTAAAGAAAAATTTGCTTATTTCTCAGTATCTTTAAAGAGGAACTCGTTCCTTTTTCCTTTCAGCAAATATTGTGAGAAAAAAGGTAATAGAGAAAAAACACACAAGAAAAATACACGGTTTCCTTTCGCCTTTTTGAAAAGCATAATAGGGGAAATGTTCTCTCTTTTCGCTTATTTACGATTTTAAATTCAAAAGAAAAAAATAGTACAAGAGAAAAATTTTCAGATCTATGCTCTCATAGGTACCACAAACAAAAAATCAAACTGAAGCCTTCTTGGCATTTAAGACCCATAAATTGAAGACTCTGCTGGCTGATAAAAAGAGAAAATGTTTGCCGTTGCTAAGAAAAAAGGGTAACAAGCCATTCGTGATAAAAGAAAAAGCAATGTATGTTTTACAGGTATTTTATTTCTGTTTCTCTTTTGATAAAACAGCAGTAACGGGTTTGATGCTCGATAGTTTTCAGTTTTTTTTTTTTTTTTTTTTCTTTTAATAAATTCAAAAAAATAATGGAAATGATAATTTAGATGGAGGGCAAAGGTTTTTTTTTTTTTTTTTGAAGTAATAAGCATCTTTTCATAATGATTTAGTAATGAAATAGTTTTTAGAACTTCGTTCCATTCTA
This sequence comes from Uloborus diversus, assembly GCF_026930045.1. NCBI lineage: Eukaryota > Metazoa > Arthropoda > Arachnida > Araneae > Uloboridae > Uloborus > Uloborus diversus. Next base: position 120,984,219 of record NC_072738.1, read on the forward strand.
ATACAATAAAAATTATTTTTAATTGTATGGAAAAAGTACGTTACTTCTAATTTGTAATAGTTTGCTCCTTTAGCTTCCATTCAAAAATTTACATAACCATCTTAGCCTATTTGTGTAAAAGAAAAATGATGACAATCAATAATACAGCTTTGTTTTTAATAAAAACTACTATTTCATACGTATAATCTTACATAATAATTTAGTTTTGAAATTCCTCTTATTATTCCGATGTCATTTAATTTAAAAATTTTAATGCATTTATACTGAATTCCAAAAACACTATTAAGAATAAGTACTACAAAGAATCTAACTAATACTAATAATAATGAGTTAGATTCGAAAAACAAAACTACACTGTAAAAAAATTCCGAAACGTTACTGGTTATTTCCATGGAACGTCTCGGGATTTCACACGTTTTCACCTATTTCCCCGTAAAAACAAGGATCATCACAAAAAAGTTTCCTGAATCGCTACAAGTTGCACGCGTGCGGACTTTTCACTGTTGTGGAAAATATTTTTAGCAACCAGTTTAAAGATTAAATGAACGTGTTTATTAAGTGTATCGGCCTAAGGTTGCTTACGGCCTGTCCAGAGTGACTAAGCTTCTAATGCGAGCGAAAATGTCAATGGATAGCTACAGTTTTGCAAGACAGGAATTGCAGGCAAGAGATATGTTTGGTTCCTTCTTGTATAACTTTGGCCGTGGTCGCTCTGATTTGTATGGAGCCTTATTGTTAAATTAGGAAGGTTACAATCAAGTACGCTAAACCTACTTATTTTTTCTAGAAGGTTCTAGAGACATGACTGGCTTTAACAGGGGAGATTTTGCATTTCTTCATAAAGTTTCAAGGTTAATTTCAGAAAGGTTACTGACTTTTAGCGGAAAGCGTTCCTGATGTTTCCAAGATGTGTTACTGAAAGAAATTGGGCACATCAGCTGCCCATTATTTTCCAGGAACGTTTCTGCTTCGTTTTTACAGTGTAATGTAAATCTTAGTACAAAGTAATACTTTTCAGTCTAGTTCTTCAATCAAAAAAAAACTATAATTAACTTACTACGTTTTATTTTATTCTATTACAACAGATGTGCCATAATTTTTCATGGTTTTTGGAAATAAGATCACATTTCTTCCTAATCGTGAACTTCAACTTTGCTTACTCTTTTAAATTTTCAAAATATTTCTTCTTTCAGGATAAAAAATTAGTATCGATACACAAACCGATAAGTATGACTTGCAAACTTTCAAAACAAAATAACCTTAACACTTACGGTTGAAGGATTCTAACGTATTGTCTAGTTATCTAACGTCATTCTACGGGAAATTTAACAAAAACTTTAGAAGTTGACTTGTTTCTGTAATACTTTCCTAAGTTTTCAAACAGTTCTTTTTTAATCAAAACACTCATCACAGAATGCTTTAATAAGGTATTTTTATAAAACGCTTAAGAAGCTGGTTGTAGGAATAGCATATCTGATTAAACTATATCGTTCTTGAGCTTGCATCGTTTACATGGTCTGTTCTTTGCCGTGTGAGTAAGTACAATCACTCTCAGTAATTTCTTACCTAAATAACTCTTTGCCATTAAAACATCATTAACTCCAGGGTGACCCGGTCTTGGTGACACCAAAAGAAGGGTGACACCCAAAATGTACAAGGATTGCTTTGTAAAGACTTGTGTTGTTGTTGCTGTTTTTTTTTTTTTAAATAACTCTGATACGCTATTTAAAAAAAAGACGGGTGAATCTACAACAAAGATTTTATTAACAGAAGTAGTGTAGGTTATTTCTCTACATAATCAGCTTGACGATTGAGGCATTTGTCATATCTGTGAACAAGCTTTGCAATACCTTCCTCATAAAATGTTGCAGCCAATCGTTGGAAGTGAGTAGTTACGGTGTCTTTGAGATCCACGTCAGTTTGGAAGCCCCCAAGCCATTGCGTTAGTTCAGGGAAAAGATGAAAGTCACTCGGTTCTAGGTCGGGCGACAGGCTTGCGTCCTTGACCCACTTCATCGTGCACATCAGTTCGGCCATCTTTAAACTTTCCACACCATTCACGAGCAACACCATCACTCATAAATCTATTTCCATACACATGACTCATTCTTCGATGAATTTAAGCTGCACTATTACCTTTATGCTTGCAAGAAACAAGCAACACTTCGCAATTCACACTTGGCGAGAGAGTCACCAGAGAGAGTCATGTTTTCGATACTGCGGCTCAACAGGAAATGGCGTGTTGGACTCGCCACTGACAGTCCGTGGTGGGGGAGATGCACAGCCGCCGATTATGCTTACCAGCCACCTGACACATGCCTGGCCTTCATACTGTGCAATCGGAAGTTATAAAAAAAACAACCTCCGAGTTTTTAAAAACTATAAATACTGTAATTCTGACATTTCCCCTTAATATATCATAAATTTTAAAAATTATAATTTAAACTACCACGGTCACAAAACTAGGGTAGGACTTGTTAATTTATGTAAAAAAATTATAACATAGTTTTTATTTATGAACTAGGAACCCGTCCCGAACTTGATCAGGCGGAAAAATTATCTGTCTTAAATAAATTCTATGCAGACATTTTTGTTTTAAAATATCATGGTATACAACATTTTTGTTTCGTTCTAATGAGGTTTTGAAACAAATTGATTCACTTCATTTCCTTATCAAGAGAGACCAACCTGTACTTCCCCGTGAACAATATAAAATTCCCATACATAACGTTGTACTACGCATAATTGCACGTTTTACCTTCAGTTTTTATGATGGTGATGGCATAAGAAATTTTCATTCTAAATTGTAATCACTTATTTTGGAAAAGAAAATATGCATCGACCATGGAAATTTGAGGAATACGAGCTGACTAACCTGATGCTGGTCCAGGTAAGAATAATACTCTAAATCATATTAGTCCATATTTATTTTACTTGGGATACGGTTCCATTGCTTAGATAAGACGAATTAGAGTTTCGCTATAAAATTATTGGAATACCGGGATTAATTTTAATAGAATGAAGAATGAGAATAGAATGAGAAGTTCAGAAGGGTTATATGAATTAAGGAATTCATGTAGATGATGCACAGCGTTGTTTTAAAAAATCCGGCACATCCGAGCGTAATCTTTCTGACACAGATTCTTGGTTTCAAGATAAACATTGAGAAACAACTCATTTAGATTTGAGAGATTTTTCCATTTCATCTATTTTGATGAGACATCCTTTTCCAGGCATTTACTTATTTACTTTTCCCGTTACTTACTTGCAAAAGATTCGCGAAATGCTTACCACCATCCAATATGGGATCTTAAAAGTGTTCCTACGATACAGAGATCGTACAGAGTTCCGAAAAGGAGACGATTTAAACAGGCTTGAAGTATACATGCAGGTGTTCATCTAGGGAATCACAGGAATAGTTTAATTAAAGCCACCGACACTTCTCATAATGTTGTCTTAACCTTTTAGTTTTTTTTTTAAAGATCTATCCACGGCGCTTCTATATCCAAACAATGACTCATCGAACATCCGTCCCACATTATGGCGCAGACCTCTTGTAACGCTTTCCAAATGTCCCCCCCCCCCCTTTTTTTTTTCCTTATGAAACGTACGGAATCTTTCCGTAGGAAGACATTCAAAGTAGATTAAAGCTGGAGTGGTTAGTTTTTCCTCTACAAAGTAAAATTGTAGCAACTTAATAAAAAAAGGCAGCCCTTACACATATCCTCAGTCTACCTGTTAATTATTGCCAGTGTTAAAATTATTAGACTTCTTTCAGTTCCACTGGGTATTCCGATATAGTCCAGGATCTGAAGGGGGTTGAGCATGCATGGAAAGGCTGACGCAATATTATTTCTGATTATTGTTACAGGCACGATGGTGATTATGAAACCACATGTCGTCGCCCCCCTGGGTGGTCGACAACCCCTGGGGAGGGGGGAAGCAGTGGGGGAGCCGTTTTCTAAAACACTCATAACTCGCGAACTATTTGAGATAAAACACTGAAAAAAGTGGCAATCGACGCAACGAAACAAGGACTTCATAAAAGCTAAATATAATTATGGACCTATCTTTGTTGGTTTCTGAGTAAAATTCCATTTTTCAAAAACAAGCAAAATTTTTTAATAAAATGCGCAAAACAAACTTTTTTTTGACCAAAATAAATTCTAAATCAAAATTGTTTGATTTTTTTTTTCAAATAATGTCCAAAATATCATTATTTAGTTTGTTAAAATCATTTAAGTACTGTTAACGCGTTGAAAAACAAAATGACAGTAGCAAGCTCGAACACGATTTGCATTATAGTTCAGGATCTGAAGGGGTATTTTGAGCATGCATGGAAGACCTGACGCAAAATTATTTCTGATTAATGTCACAGGCACTTTAGTGAATATGAAACCACATGTCTTCGCCCCCCTGGATGGTCGACAACCCCGGGGAGGGGGAAAGCAGTGGGGGGAGCCGTTTGCTAAAACACTCATAACTCGCGAACTATTTGAAATAAAACACTGAAAAAAGTGGCAAAAGATGCAACAGAACAAGGGTTTGAAAAACCTAAATATGTTTATGGTCTTATCTTTGTTGGTTTTTGATTAAAATTCCTTTTTTAGCAGCCATGCAAAAATTTTGAATAAAATACGAAAAGCTTTTTTTTTCAAAGATAAGTTCTTTTTTAAAATTATTTAACCGTTTAGGGAATCAATAAAACCTGAAATTTCATTATTCAGTTTGTTTAAAACTACTTATTTAATACCAACGTGAGCATTAAAAAGCGAAACAAAAAATGCAAGAATTTGCCTAAGTTAGCGCATTGAATAAAACGGCAGTATGCTAAGGAGAAAAAAAAATAGCCTTATTATCCTTATGACGAACTATTCATTCTTCAGTTTACAAACTTATTCTAATTGCAAAGTATTTAACTATGGCTTTAATTTTGTTATATACTGCTTTAAATTTGAGAGAAACTAGGGAACCAGGCCCAGAGTAGTTTCAATTCAAATATAATTTTAATTTATTTCTACTAATTTGTGTTTTCAATTTGCACAAAAGAATATTGCGGGTATTGATTTGCGGATATTGCTTTTTCTAATTTACTCAACAAAGAACAATGATACAAGAAATAATGTGTACTAAATAAATATAAAAAATGAGAAGCTTGAGCTTTTCTGAAAACGAATATAAATATAAAATTATACACTAGAGTTCTAAAAAAACTAATTAAATAAAATTAGTAAAATAATGCGTATTAAAAAATAATTGTAGAATATCAATATGCATACATAAAGCATTAATATATCAGAAATTCTGAAAGCTGGATCACTCTTTTTTGTTGACTTGTAATTGTTCTATTGAATCGTTCTCTTCCGAGTATTTTGTAGTTTATGGGTTTTTGTTTTAGTCTTAAAAGCACAGTATTTACAGCAAGATGAATTATTAATAAAACAATTACAATATTATTTACAGTTCTTGCCTGCGCAGGGTGGAATTAAACTCTCTGGTAACACTGGCTGCATCATAAGGTGTGGGGCTTTATTGTTTTACTAGTCGACCCGTGCGGAACTCCGCACTGTGCTTCAAATCGTTTCATAAGGTATTTCGCTCTTTAAGAATTTCAAAGGAAGAACATTATGAAGAAGAACCGAAAAAAAAGTAAGCGCAGAAGAGAAGGCATGTAATTTAAAGACATCAGTAACAAAACCTCGTTAAATACAACGTTGTGATAATTTGATCATAGCTCCCCTTTTAATCGTACATATTTTCAATGCAAACATAAATGTCATTAAAAGTGTAGCTGAGTGGTGACTCGTGAAAAAGCAATAATTGTGCATGTGAAAAAACAGGTTGTGGCAAATACAGCCCTGCACATGTCAGCATCTGACGGGAAAAAAAGAAACATTAAAGAGATATATTTATTGGCACGTATTCGAATTGGCGCCATTCTGACTAACAGCCCGACACCCCAACATACCTAGTAATTGCGCCTTCCTTTTCGAAAGCTATTCATTGAAGGAATGCGTAGTAAAAAACAGCAAAAAAGCTTTTTGCCAAAAAAAATAATAATAATAGTAATAAGATCATGCATCTGTGTTTTGTCATTAACCAGCATGATACGATTTAAAATTATTCGCAAAGCATGGAATTTGATTAAAGAATGACGAAGAACTCACGTAGCGATTGAAACAAACATTCTAGAGAAGTAATAAATTTGATTGAAAATAAGTGATTTTATCTTTGAATATTGAACTATTTCACATAGAAGGTTGCTTTAACCGTTACGGCTTAAATGCCCTCACATGTTTCTCTTTTAATCGGACACTTAAAATTCAAAACCAAAACCAGTTGAACTGAGTCCGTTCTTAAGTGTATTTTTTCGAACGTAGACAAAATGTATTTTTTTTTCAGCAGAAAGCAGAGGAGTAGAAAATAATTTCTTGCGAATGAAGTTGATAATACTTTTAATGCTTTATATCGTATTCGCGCGAATAAAAAATTAAAGGTTTACTGAGTGAAACTCGTAGTTTTAATCGGGCGTAGTATTTTTTCATTTGTACAAAAGGTCGAACACTGCTATTAGAAACATCTACATTTTAGCATACAATAAAAATGTTTTTCTGCACAAAAAGGATTTCTTTAGGTAAATACTTTTTTATGCTTACATTATGTTGAGTGGTCTGGATGTAGTCAAAGAACACAGTTCGATTAACAATCAACTTATCCGAATGATAACTGTAGCCTGCATAAAGGAGTCGAAACACCAAGTAGCATTCCCACTGCATTTATTTTATTAGGTGTGTATGTTATGAGCACATGTAATGCGTAATACTAATATAAATTTGATATTATGTCGGACAGCCCAAGTTTGCCCGAAGTTCAGATAGTTTATAGCCGAATGCTCTACCGAAAAAAACTTATCAATTAAACCGAACAACTAAGTCCAGTGCTGTTAAGCTTTATTAAAATATGAACACACACAAAGGCTATTTTTTTTTTTTTTTTTTGCCGAAAGCGACGTAAAAAAAGGAAAACTGCATTAGAACTTTGCTTTAAAAAATGCATAAGAACTACAGGCAGCATCAAGGTTTTGAAACAGCAAGAGGCGATTTCGAAAACTTGAATTTTCGACCGTAAGTCTTTTTTTCGTCATTGGCCAGCCTGATAAGTTGTAAAATGAGAGGGGATTAATATATAAGATAAGATATTGAAGAAAAATGTTTTTATTTTTGAAAATTTTTACATTTTGTTATCGCAGGCTGCTTAAACCGTTATAACTTAGATGGCAGCACGTGTTCATCATTTAACAGCACGGTTAAAATACAAAATAAATTGAACTATGCTCTTTTTTAAGCGTAGCTTTTCGAATGTAGTAAAAATGTGATAAGCTATTTGTTTTTTTGCAAAAAGAAGAAAAAATATATATTTTACCCTATCAAATTGAGGTAGTATTTTTTTTATTTGTACAAAGAGTCAAAAACTCATTAGAAGAATCTATATTTCAACTTACGATTTATTATTTTTTTCTGAACAAAAAACAATTCTATTGTAGTCTGAAATCTTAAACCTGTTACTTATATTTTCACTTACATTATGCTTTAATTTTCTTACCAGAGCCAAAGCTTAAAAAGAAAAAAAAGAAACGTACAATTCCGAAGCAATTTTGCACAAAGTCACTTCAAGTTTCAGATCAGCAAGGAGCGTTTCCTTTTCATTTATTTTATTCCTTCATAGTTGTTATTCACTCAATTAAGTGTTCATGTAATGCGCGATATTTCTCTAAATTTTTGTTGCAGATTGTCCGGACGTGGGCCCGAACACGCATTCTCCTGGTTACGAAGAGAACGCTCTGCCGATCAAGCTATTCAGCTCTGTCGGTCAAAGCGCAAATTAAAGTTATAAGTTTAACCGAAAACCTCATTCTGCTTCTTTAAAACAGGTTTTTCGGCTGAAAAAAACAATTTTTAGTCCGTGGGTCTATTTTTCGTCAGTAGCCAGCACCATAAGCTTTAAAATAAGGTGTAAATCAAAGAAATCGATCAAGAATTGAGGAAAATCCGGCGTAGAAACCAAAAACAGGCTACAGAAATAATATATAAGGATTTTCATTCAAGTGACACCCAAACTTCGTTACATCTAAAGGCACTGCTAATGTACAGGGGAATTGATTCAATAGTACAGTTGAGCAATACTTCTTAGCGTATGTTGGAAAGAATTGCAGGATTATGGTAAAGAGCTGATATTATATTTTCTTCTGATGGAAATGACAAGAAATTATTGTAATGTACTTTCCGGAACTTCTGGTTTTCAAGTTATGAAAACGACAGTGAGATGTACCGATCGTGTTTAAGGTCCACTCGTGTAGTTTGACTATTGGAGAGAAAATTTTATTATTTTTTATTTGGAGACCTGCAAAATCTTTTCTACATTTGAAAGTAGTGTTTGGGACATTGTGGACCAGAGTCATTCATTCCATCGATAACTTGAACTTTGTTCTTAAAATAGTGTGCTTCTTCCAGAGTTTTGCTGCAAGAAGTATCATTTTCAATTACATTCACGAAATCGGACCTCGTGCTTTGATTTTTAAATGTACTAACATCACTTTTGAGCTAACGTTTCCCAGGTTAAATGTTTTTTTTTTTTTTTTTTTTTGATTTTCTTTTGCTGTTTTGCAGTCGCTATTGAAGACATTGCCATTGCAGGACTTCTCTGGATAAGAGACTATTCATTTTCTTTTACGTTCCACTAAAATTTTGATGCTGCTTATGTGGCAATAGCCTCGCTCACTATGTTTCATAACTCAGGTGTAAAATCTGCAAAAGGGTTATCCTGATCATTCATCCTTTCCGTAATTACTTCGTACTTGCAAACTTGCATGTTTTAATTTTTAAAAAAGTCCAATTGTGACCCATACTAAGCAGCTATAATGCGTTAAAGGTTAAGTAATTAAGTAATTACTTAACTGGGGCATTGTTTTGATAATATTACGAAATAAAACCGCCAAAACAGGAGAGCCACAAAATTTACTTTGATTTATGTCGAGTCTTCAAGGTACATTCCGCAAACTTGTTTTTTTTTCCTTTTGTGAATTACCTCAAATGCTTTTTGAGCTTGCTTTTATTTCACTTTTCAACGCTTTGATAATATTTAAGTAATTTTAAACAAACAGGATAATGATATTTCAGATCTTATTGGTTCCTTAAACAGTTAAATAATTTTGATAATTTAAAAAAAACAAAAATGCGTATCTTATTCAAATTTTTTGCTAGTTTGCGAAAAATAGAATTTTACTCAGAAATTAACAAAGATATGATCATAGTCATATTTAGCTTTCATGAAGCCCTTGTTTTGTTGCGTCGATTGCCACCTTTTTCAGTGTTTTATCTCAAATAGTTCGCGAGTTATGAGTGTTTTAGCAAACGGCTCCCCCACTGCTTTTCCCCCACCCCCGGGGTTGTCGACCATCCAGGGGGGGCGAAGACATGTGGTTTCATATTCACTATAGTGCCTGTGACATTAATCAGAAATAGTTTTGCGTCATGTCTTTCATGCATGCTCAAAATACCCCTTCAGATCCTGAACTATAATGCAAATCGTGTTCGAGCTTGCTACTGTCATTTTGTTTTTCAACGCGTTAGCAGTACTTAAATGATTTTAATAAACTGAATAATGATATTTTGGACATTATTTGAAAAAAAAATCAAACAATTTTGATTTGGAATTTATTTTGGTCAAAAAACGTTTGTTTTGCGCATTTTATTCAAAAATTTTGCTTGTTTGCGAAAAATGGAATTTTACTCAGAAACCAACAAAGATAAGTCCCTAATTATATTTAACTTTTATGAAGCCCTTGTTTTGTTGCGTCGATTGCCACTTTTTTCAGTGTTTTATCTCAAATAGTTCGCGAGTTATGAGTGTTTTAAAAAACGGCTCCCCCACTGCTTTCCCCCTCTCCCCCGGGGTTGTCGACCACCCAGGGGGGCGACGACATGTGGTTTCATAATCAACATCGTGCCTGTAACAATAATCAGAAATAATATTGCGTCAGCCTTTCCATGCATGCTCAACCCCCTTCAGATCCTGGTCCAATAAACAATCATTTGCGCTCTGGTACCACAGGCAAGTGTCTAATTAGTTACTAATTTGGTTACGTTATTAGAAACATACTCATTCAGTAGGTTGCAATAATGTATCAATGTTGCCCTTACAGGATCGTTTTCGTTGACTCTATGCGGCGCAAACAAAAGTCCCCTGTTGACGCTTTGCTTCTAATTTTACCTTTTACTTAAATTAGACTTTGGTTTAACTCGTTTGACAATAGCCTTTTCTGTCTATTTTACACTCTCCTTGCAACATGTTGTTACAGATTTATTTTTTAAATGTTTTAAAACAAAAAGTGTAAAAGGTTGATTTAATAGCAAAATTATATATTAATATTAGTATAAATTCTTTATATACATACACCAGAATAATAAGTATCATAAAAAAACACGGAAAACAAAAATTGTTTTGACATCTTGCACAATGTATAAATGAAGATTGTTTACAGAAGAAAACTTTTTGTAAAAGATTCATAAAAAACATACCTTATTAACATTCATGAAAATTTCTCTTTCGTCAGAAAGTTGGAAGCATACCGAATCATTTTATTAAAAATTAGCGATGACAGTTGACGATTAACTGGGTCATTCTCACAGAAAAGGTACAAATAGACCAAAAAAATTCTTTTAACAAAACTAAGTAAAAAAATAATAAAAATTGCATAAATGTTTTTGTTTGTTTATAAATTTTGTCCCTATAGTAGTGGTTAAGTTTTCTATTTTATTTTTAAAAAGATTTCAAATATTTTAAATCCCACCTCGCCCGCGGAGGGGATACAATAGTCAACGGAGGATATTTTTATGTAAGAAAGTGTCAATAAAGGTTGTTATGAAAGTAAACATGCGTTTTAAAAGCTATATGAACTATTATGTGACTCTTACTTATTATTAACAAATTAAAATGTGGAGGCTTTTGAAATAAAGACTCAGGACCTCGTTCTTTATGACTATCCTATTTTATTGAAAAAACTTCAACATTCTAGCATTTGTAACAAAATCAATAATTTGCAACCTAATTCAGTTGGAAAAGGAAATATCGAAAGTATGTTCTTAGTTTCATTGATGAGTAAAAAAAAACCCTAATAAATCAAAAGATATTTTTCTTTAATTAAAAAAAAAAAATCTTTTTTTTTTTTGAAAAATTTGCCAAAGGCCGATTTAACAAGCTTCGCGGGCCGCTTCTGGCCCGCAGGTTATAGGTTGTGCATCCCTACTGTACAACAACATAATCATTGATTTTTGGTTTGCTTCTTATCCTTTCTCGAGGAATTAATCGCAAATGGTAATGTTTTCATTGATCACCACAACTTTAGACAGGTGAGGTATCTTGCTTCCATATTTATTTGGTCTTTTTTAAATACAAGTTCATGAATTTTCATTGTTCCTGGAAACGGTGAAATATGCTTTGGAATTTATTTATCTACATCACTTATAACACTTTCTTCAACATTTTTTATTATTACATTCATACAGTTTTTTTGAAGTACCGAAGCTAAAATTTCAGTCTGGGATATCTGTTTTCTGGGCAACTAAATTGTCAGCTGTTCTTTTTATTGCTGCTTCAACTCCATCTGGAGCACCTTTTCCGTGAGAGCTTTCACTATAGGGCCAGTGAATTTCCTCCACAATAAACTGAGAGGATAAATATCCACCTATTAACTGAAACATTGTTTTGTTTTTGTACTGAGCATCGGGACAATCACTGAGAAGATGAATTTTTTTTTAATCAGGTATAAGAGACTTTAAATTATCTTTGAGTGAAAGCAAATGAGCAGTAACAGCTGATGCATCATGCCTATTACATGCACTGATTGTTCCATATGAAATAGGACTTTCTTTAATATCTTTATGACAATATACAACACAAGTATGTATAGTTACCTGTGGCTTTGAACCACCAAAGTGGGCTGATTGAATTTCTCAGTGAAACTTACATATGTAATTTTCGGAAAAATCAATATGCATTAGGATTTCATTCCTTTTCAAATTTGTTTTTATATCTGAAATCATTTGATATTGGTGTACAATGTTAGATGTATGATTAAAAAATTTGATGATATCAGAAAAAAATAATTTCACTAATTCTTTTTTTTGTGCTCTCAATATCCACTTTTATAGTTCTATGGCAAATTTTTGTTTCACCTTTAATCTTCACAGTAACTTTTTTGTCAACACATTTTGGAAGTAGCACAGGTTCATCTTGAAAGTCATTTATTTTAATTTCTTTTAATTTGCAGGCATCACATTTACGATTTAGGCAAAGTTCTCTCTGAGGATCACAACATGTTGCTTTAAGAACTTGAGATATATTTTTTTCATTGATAATAACAAGACTATGTAGTTTTACTATTAAAAGCTTTATGTTTTCGTTAACTTTGCATAAACATGTCTCCCGATCGGAAACTTTCGGAAATAAGATCCAAAAAGGTCGGAGACGACAAAAAGTTTGATAACTAGGAGTTTGATGTTGTGAGCATTCCTTTATAAACATTTTATGCAAATTATACATAGTATCATTTAAATAACGCTTTTTTTTTTTTTCTTTTCTTCTTGTAATTGTTTCTTTTTTCCCTGGGCACAAGAGACTTGCTTTGTCAGATTCTAGAAATTTCTGAACATTTAGCTGTGTTTCTTCTGTGAAATCTCTTTTTGACATAAGTTTGTAAGTTTTCTTACCATAATTGCTAAGCATTTTGATTGAGGTTATTTTTTTTACCTTATTGAGTAGTCGATACTTTTTCATAATTTTACCAGACAAAACTTGTAGCATTGTCTTTTTCACTTTGTGAGATTTTTGGCTCTTAAAGTTAGTTTGTATTTGTCTGCCAATAGCTTCAGCAAACAATAATTTTCTAAACACATTAGATTTGCTTTTTCTATCTTTACTATTCAATTCTCTTCGAACTTTTTCTCGTGGTGATTCATTTTTCTTTTCTTCACTTTTTTGAGATCTGCTGAATCTTTTTTTATATTTTTCAAGTCTAGTATTTAATTTTTTGTTTTTCTCTTCTAATTCCTCTATCTTCGTCTTTAGTTTATAACGGTTTTTTCTTATTGCTTTTTTTCCTATCAAAATTCCAGAATTCTTGTTTTCCTTGGCACTGTTATAGTGCCTAGAGAGAGTAGTGTGCCGATCGACGGGGAAAAAGTGAGGTCAGATCTGAGGCACTATAGCACTGTTACTATTATCCAATTGAAAAGAGGTGCTTGGAGGTGTATCTATAATTAATTCTTCAGTTCCTTCCAACTTTCTTTGTTTACGATATTTCCTTGCTTTTTCTTTCCAAAGTTTTCTTATTTTTCATTTTCACGTTCATTCATTTCTTGAACACATTTAATTTTTCCACTAGCCTTTCTTTGGTAGTAACGTTCTCTCTCTTTTTTCTTACTTTCTTCAAACATAAGAGGATTTTTTTTAATTTCTGTCTAGCACGTCTCATGCTAAGTTTCTTTTGTTCCCTCCTCTTTTGGATTTGAACGTCTGACTTATTTTTACTTTTTGGTTTTGCCATTTTTTTCTACTATTAAAAGAATATATATATATATATATATATATATATATATATATATATATATATATATATATATATATATATATATATATATATATATATATATATATATATATATATATATATATATATATATATATATATATATATATATATATATATAAAAAACATTACAGAAATCATTTAACAGAAAAACTGACAAAATAAACTTCTTTAAGAGTCGAATTTAATTTCTTTTCTATAAAAAATACAAAACAAAATTGTTCTATATTTTGTTTAGCAAACTGAAATTTATTATGATTTTTTCTAAGGCTTTGTCTCTTCCGTGGACCACGTCATCTCCTCCGTGGACATGCCACGTCCACGGAGGGGAAGTCCACGGAGGAGACAAAAGTAAGCTTTAGAATTTTTCAGAGTTTTGATTTTAAAGTTAAAAAAAAATGGAATGCGTCTTTTTATCAAATATACTACTTTTGCTATCTAAAAATGATGTCTCAAATACAAAACAGTTTTATTTTACCTTTTGTATGATGACCACGGAGAATACACTAAGAACTTTGCCAAACCAGATTTAGACACAACAATCCAACACGAACTGTAAAAAAATTCCGAAACGTTCCTGAGTATTTCCGTGTAACGTTTCGGGATTTCAATGGTTTTTATCCACTTCCTGGAATTATCAAGTATCATTGTCAAAAAGGTTTCTGAATTGCTACAAGTTGTCCAAATGCAGACTTCTCTCTGTTGAAAAAAATATTTTTAACTCCCAGTTTGAATATTAACTAAGAGTATTTATTTATGTGCATTGGCTTCTATTC